>NC_030996.1:950978-1034879 GCF_000149955.1 Fusarium oxysporum f. sp. lycopersici 4287 | reverse complement strand
CGGACGGTCACAATTCGGTCATGCCGTTCATAATAGGCAAGGTTAGAAATTATTAGTTATCCACTACACTGGTCCGTAACGTCGCGTCCTTGACGAGAGGAGATGATCGTGTATGGTGGGTCAAACCACGGCTGACTTTTTGATAGTGAGGCGGAAACACGGGTAGAAACATTCGTGAAGCCAAGAAAATTGTAGAGCTAGTTGGTGATCTGTATACAGCTGATCCGCAAACCCATCCGACCTTTTCATCGTCAAATGTCTTCTGTGCTATAGTCGTTCCACTTCTCCACCATCTTTAGAGAGTCATTCCACAGTCTCTGCTCATCCTTGGGGTTGTAAGTGTGAGAAACATACGTGTACGAAGTCGAAACACCGTCATCTTCGCCCCGTTCGGCAGCACTACAGTTGGTGATGTAAACACCTCCTCTTCCTTCCCATTCTCTGCCCACGGCAGCGACCAGAGTACTTGCAGCCGCTTGCTCGAGGCTCTGAACCTCATGCATTTTGTCACCAATAACCCCTGCCATCACTTCCAGGGGAATATGACGACCAATATTGGAGGCAACCAGTCCTGGGGCAACACTAGTCGCATGGATGCCCCTGTAGCCATATCGACGTTCAATCTCATTGGCCATGTAGGTATTGGCGGTCTTGGATCGGGCGTATGCTTCCCAGGGCGTATAAGCTGAGGCGCCACTGGTCTCATAATTGTAGTCGTTCGAAGCGGGTATGCCTTGCATGCGATGAGCAGTAGCTGAGACGACAACGACCCGAGACTGGAATTTCTCAGTTGACGCTTTGAGAAGACTAGGTTTGAGGAGCTCAAATAACAGGAAGTGAGATAAGTGGTTCGTAGCAAACTGCTCTTCAAAGCCATCGGCAGTCGTCGTGAGCTCTGGGACAGCCATGACACCAGCGTTGGCGATGAAGATACTGAGCTCGTCGGTCTTAGAAAGGATTGTCTTTGCGGCAGCTCGAACACTATCCATAGAGCTCAGCTCAAGTTGTACAAGATCCATCTGATCCGGGTTCCAGAAATCAGCGAGAGCTTCCTTGGCTTTATCAAGGTTTCGGGCAGTCAGGAAGAGCTTAATGCCTGTAGCAGCAAGCGCCCGTGCGGTTTCTATGCCGATACCGGATGACACGCCAGTGATGACTGCTGTCTTTCCAATGAGTTCGTTCTGCATCTGCTCATCCTGCACTACCTGCAGAGCAGTTGGTCGGCTGTCACCTGGACCTTGGGGGTTGGTGTAGAGAGAGGCGTAACGAGACATGTTAAAGTTGTGTAAACTGAATTTGAGAAGCAGGGTTATTGGAGTGAAATTGAATGTTGGATTGAACTGAAGAGATTTTGGTATAATATTGCAGCTTCTCCTGAATTTATAGTAGATTTGTCGCAGCTCAGGATGTAGCCCAAAAACTGTTACCTAGACCACCATGCTATGTCGCTCTTCAAGTCCTGATGACATTGTAACCCAAAAGAGAATAAATCACCGAAGGATTCCCCAAGGTACACCATGCATGCTGCTGGTCGCTTGGACGGAGTCATAACGCTTGTCAGTGGCGCATCATCGGAATAAAAGGAAACGTGTAGCAAGGGCTCGAGGAATATTCGCGATCGGATTTTGCAGATCATACCATGCGAAGATGACTTTTTATCTCGATTCGTATTAGCGTGACATATTTCGGCACGTCAGATCACATGGAGAGTTTATCCGTCACAAACCCCAATTCGACCATGTTTTTGATCAAAGCTTACATTTTTACTACTTTCGCTATAGCCCGCTGGCCTTTTGATTCATCACTACTGCTGGAGTTTAGCAAGGCCTGTCACGAACTCCATCGATTATGGAAGATGCTGAGAGAAAGCAGCGGCGTAAGCTGCAAAACAGGATCAACCAACGAGCTCGCCGTAAGTAATTTGACGGACAGTTCTGATTACAATACTTCCTATTTTGGAGACTAGCTAGACCATCTCTGACTTTTGCACGCAGGAAATCGCATGAACAATGATGACACAACCAAAACTCGTGCCAAGCAGCAAAGGCCGACATTCGGAGTCAAGCTCTGGAGGGTGGATGAATTCGGTCTGGAGGCCGGAGCCGACAATGATGAATCCTCCATCACCAAGCAAGACCCGAGATTGTTTCTTACCACTATATACAAGGGCACATTGAGCACCGCAGATGTTGAATTATACAGCCAGCAGCTCGACATGCATCAACGTCTACAGGCATTGACGGGCGGGGCGTCTCCTCTCTCGGACCATCTTCTGTATCTCATAAACTACAATGCTTTCCGAGGGCTTTTTCAGAACAAAGTAACCCTCTCACAGGTGACGGATCATCTTGTACTTGTAGAGGGTCGGACTGAGAAACTGGATGTCATGGTTGGCTTAAAGCTCGATGCTATTTGTGTCGAGACAGGCCTAGATGTACCGCCTCATCTTCGTCCTACAGCCCTGCAATCAACAAGGGTACATGCAACCTGGATCGATTTTATTCCGTTTCCGAAGATGAGAGACAATCTTATCAATCACCATGATCATTTCAATCATCGACTACTTGTCACTGACATAATGGGAGATCTACTGGAAGACATCATGTTCAACAAATATGGAGAGGGCACTGGGCCAAGAGGACGGCGACTTGTGTCAAGAGGCAAACATGGCGACTATGCTTCAGATCGGCGTGGCATGATTATCTGGGGAGAGCCGCATCGTATGGAGAGCTGGGAGGTGACGCCTCGGTTTCTGGAAAGATGGGGATGGGCTGTCGAAGGATGTCCCGAGCTGATGAGGGCAACTAATCATTGGAGAGCGTTAAGAGGTGAAGTCCCATTGGTGTTTGAGAAGCAAAACATAGGACAAGTCGAAAATCTGGAGTAATCACAGGAAATGGAGTTCGCGTTGGGATTTTGTGGAACCTCGAGGTCAAGTCAATTGATGTATCAATGACATCAACCATTGCCATGATTGACGATATGTCGGCTTCAGAAATGTCGTCATTACTTTCGCTTCAGCAAAGACCCATGAAAAGCCACGATTCTTTTGCTTCTTCAACCCTTCAACACACCCTTCAGCATCAGCAACTCAAGCTTTAACAGAAATTCTCAGATCCTCCGCAAATACATCTTCTACTCGTCTCGACTTTTCGCAATCATGACCATCGCACGCCAATCTCTCTCTTCCTTCAGACGCATCTCGACCGTCACATCCGCGCTTCGATCCCAACCCGTGCTAAGCTCATACACCTCTATCCGCATGAACTCAGGCAAAGTCGAAACCCCAGTGTCTTCCGATCCCAACCATGACAAGAACAATCCACCAGTCGCCGATCACTCAGATGGAGCCATGGCGTCGCTGAAGGGTGCACCGGGAAAACGCGATGCGAGCTCGTTCGAAGATAAGAACATGACAGAGAAGGAGAAGAATACCAACAGTCAGAATGCTCAAGAGCAGGATGGCAGAGAGGGAAGTACTGGCGAGGCAGGCCATTTCAAGAAGTCGGGCAGGAAACCCAAGATGTAAAGCGCATGTCGTATTTTACTACACGTATACAAATAACTAAGGATATCAAAAAAAGATCCCATTCATAAGATATCCAGTCCATGAGTCGTTGCTGAGGTTATTCCGAATTGAAGCCTGCTCATTGTGACACGGATGCACGTGATCTCTGCACAGATTATTTTCATCGTAATGTTGTCACAAAAAGGTCAACAGTCACGACACTTTACTCTCATAAATCCTTGAACTACAAAAAATGTGCGGGATCGTGCCGTTCGTCAAAGGCCTTTACGAGGATCTCATGGAAGCCATTGATGACCTCTTCCCAAACCGTTCTGCGGATTCGGCACCGCTTATCAATAATCGCCAACCATTTCAACTTCAGCAGCCCCATCGGCAAGCGTACACTGTAACAGCCCGCCCGGTCGCAGAAACTCATCGCCGAGCAACGGAGAGACTGGAGGTCAGAGCTGCATCCGCAAGAATGCCTTCACCGCCGAGAGGCGACCCTGCGCGATGATTTTGCGTGAGAGGATGGAACGCGTAGTCAGTCACGCTGACTTCAGGCGCAGTGACGCGCCATTCAATTAAGACAATAGACGGCCTTGGGAAAATACAACGATCTTGGGGAATTGGAGCATCGGCGTTCTTTCATGAGCTATCTTACATACCGACCAAGAAATCTAACGCGAGAACACCATGTCATAACCTGAACATTGGCAGAAACCATTATTCGCCCTCATATCCTCATCAACTCTCAAGCTCACAATTCATAAAATGTCGACAGAACCCAATAGCAAACTTCTTCGCACTCTCCTCATCAAAAGGATCATACTCGCCCTCTTCGGGCGTCGGCCACATAATCGCCAAAATCTCTCCGCCTTCCTCGGCAATAATTGCTTCATCATCACTTCCGACACGCCCTATAAGCGCGATGATTTCTCTATCTGACCAGCTTCTGCACATGCGTACGCGAATTAATCCTTGTTCAGCAGGCCCCGTTGTCATGCACATCCACTTATCGTCCATGTCTTGTGGACGATGGCCGTTCATGAGGTTTATCATATTTGGGCCAGATAAGCGGATGCGCCATTCTGCGCTGGAGGGGGTTTCGATGGATTTGACGTTGATGCGAGAGCCGGTGAATCTCTTTTCGGTTGTCATGGTGAAGGTTTTTTGTGGTTGTATCTTTGGATTTGAGACTTGCAATAATTGAATGATGATGCTTTAAAACATTAAGGAGGATGGAGACAAGAAATATTTATTCGTTTACGTTGTGACATGCTACATATCAAAGGTGTTTGCAGTCAGCTGAGTCATGCCGCTTGTCTGCCTGCCCATGACTCCGCCTCAATAGAGGATCTACATTTGAAGCAAAGCCTCTTTTTATAGCTGACTAAAATCTCACTGCATAAACTTCTAGGCTTGTGAATCGTCGTAGCGCTGCATTTAATACCCAGGCCTCAGATGCTGCTCATAAATGAGGGCTGGGACAACATATGTCGATTATATTGCGATACCCAGGTACTACGACTAAGGACTCCCGACACGAAATGTCAATTGTAAGAGTTATGAAGCATTGATGAAAACTGTGAGGTTTACGCGTTACCTGGTCGAGCCCGTGAAGTTTACTGTGCCTTTCCAAGCTTTAAATGCCTCCTCGCTTGGTTCGGGAATCTCTGGGGAGCTCGACATAGACAAATCGCGAAGAGTCAGCGTGTTTGTGAATAGCGATATATGCACTATTGGTGTGAAATATGGATGCACCGGCGACACCACCCTTTTTCAGTCTTGATGCGCTGATATGAAAGGCTGCAGTGCTTTTGGAACCGATTGTGCGACGAGTAAGGGTGTTGGCTGCCAGGTGAAGGTTTTTTTGTGATAGTCGCTGTTGAGAGTATGAGGCGACCGTCTTTGATGCACCATTTCGTATTGTCAGGTTGATGTTTCCACTCCCGGCAAGGTTCTAGAATGCCACAGCCAAAGAAGTGTAGTTTGGAACACGGATTATGAGGTCTAGGTTGATCTCCGTGAACTAGAAGAGGCTAATCGGTGCGCCATGCGCCTCCAGAGACTGTTTCATCGATTTCAATCTTCGGCCAACCTTTGTCACGAAAATGTGGGCATCGCCAATCCAACCCATGCGTTCATCACGCTGCGGGCAGTCAGTAGAAATATGGATAAAATTGATTCGAATAGATCACACGACGTTGGTGTGAAGTTGATTCAAGAGTTCATCAGTGCATTCAAACCATCCTGTTCGTTCCATATCACTGCATACTGCAATGCTGGTGATGGCCTCGGATTCTAGGGGAGTATGCTTCACGGGCCAGTTGTTAGTCTTAACATAGCGGAAGCCGTGAAATGTAAATCGAGGTTCTCAAACTTGCGGGCCGGCACGTCGGTGGTGCGTGGGGGCTTGGTTTCTATCTCGCCGTTTTCCAGTACCTCAGCATTTCTGAGAATGATATCGGTACCGCTGGGGCCACTGACAGTGATCCTAGCGCAACCAGCAAAGTTATGACCAAAGTCGACTATAACCTTGCCCGACACGCTCTGGAAGATCTCCTTTGGTTGAAGCTCTTTCAGCTTTCGAACGGGTGGACCGTCTGACGGAACGAGAGCTGCGGTCAATGGCGGAAGCTCTTCGACGCTGAGCCAATCGCCATTGTAGAAAGATGCCGTTGACCATCCCGTCATAACGGACTCTTTCCTGAGTAGTAACGTATCTGACCACCACTCCGCCCACCCCTCCACACCGCCCCACCTGCGATAGCTTCATTTCCGTTCCAACGCATTATATAGATTAATTCTCAAATTATGAAAATAGCTTCAATTCAATTAAGATTTTGGGTATTGACTAAAAAACTCTTGCTCAACCGACTGCTTTTTCCTCCGCTTCGGCGGACGATTTTCCGCCGCGGCTTCGTCATTTAACTTCCAAGTGTTCATCTCGGACCGGTCCCTCGCTATAATAAGATTATCAACGTGAGGAAAAGCCTTGTTCGGGTCCCAATTGACCTTGCAACGGCCTGACGGCTTTAGACCAGCTATTTGAGCTTTCTGTACGGCGATTTTTTGCTCCTGGAAGACTGTAGACGCACCTCTTTGGTCCAGTGACTTTCCTGCCTTCCGTAGGATCATTCTGACGTCCCTTTCAGTATTCCCTGACGACCAATCGACCCGTTGGAGTAGTCTTTCTATATCGCGGCTTGACGAGGGCGTATTGAAGATATCGCGATCGACTTCAACCGTGATTGGTGGTGTTGTGGGAGGCTGAAAAGTCGGTCCGCGACGCTCTTTGGGCTTCAACCTCTTTATAGCTTGATTAACATCGACTGGGTATATCCCTGATGCTCGAAACGCCTGTCGGATGTTCTCTGGACTGAAGGCTTTCTCAGAAGCTATTTTATATGCCTGTACGAAGATGTGTTTCTGTCTATTTGATGTCGCTTCGTAGGTCTCCATTCCAGCTGTCTCTTCTCGATAGTATCTTTTCAACGGGGAAAAAAGACCAAGGTCCAGCGGTTGAGTGATATGTGACGAGTGCGACGGCAGCCAACTAAGCCAGACCTTGTTCATCATTGCCTTCTTCATGAAGGCGGGACTTATATGAGTCTTATGTTGATCGAGGACTAATAGTCGCCAGGAAGACGGGTCTTTTGGATGAGTCTCGGGCAGATAAACGTCGTAGAACCACCGTAGCAATATTTCTGTATTAGACCAGCCTTTCTCGCTGCAAGTAAACTTCCAATCCGGTATATCCCTTGGAAAATACTGTCCCTGTAGCGATAATCCTGTAAATATTACCGTTGGGGTCAGTCGGCGACCGTCAGCAGATATCGTCTCTAATATCGAGATCCAAGCGGAAGCGTCTGACTGTATCTTCTCTGACGAGCTCGTCAGGACCGTTCCAGCTACTATGCCGGCTATAGTTTCCCCTTCTTGGACTCCAGTCTCGTCGAGGTTGTGCATACGGTCTGTACCAATTGATAAGTCAATAATAAGACGCCTGAGTCCCTCATAATACTCCCTCAGTCCCTCTTCCGTGACAGACTTCTTCCTTGCGACCGAAATAAGTCGTGATGGCTTTAACATAACGCTGTTATGTCGTTTGAAGAATCGGTTTACCCAATTTTTCCCTAGATGACTTCCACAGCCGTTCAATTCGGCAAGATGCTGGGCATATTCATGGATCTCCTTCTTCAATAACGGCTGGGAATACTTTTCCCGTATTAATATAAGGTCGATGAGTTCCTGTTCCTGTTGCGGCGTCAGCGAGAGGTATTTTTGGTGTTGTAAACGCGTCGGTTGCGCGCCACCGATCCGATCCCTTAAAGTCGACCTCGGCACGGTCTCCCACTTAGCTGCACCGCGAACGCCCCTCGTAGAGGCCTCAGAAATTGCTCTGGAAATTCTCAATTCACGATCCATGATAAATGAAGCTATTCTGAAAATTTGGATTTTTTTGATGCATAATTGGCAAAATAAAGTGCACGCATCATCGATAGCTGTTGTGGTGTTGAGACTATCACCAAATGGGCGGAGTGGGGGGGTGGGCGGAGTGGTGGTAAGATACGTTAGATCTCTCCGTTGCAAATCTGTGAATCGGACAGCGGGCCAAAGCTAGAGGACCACGCCTTATCAGATGGGATATGAACATTGGTTCGATCGCTGAGAGTGACCTTCAAAAGACACATAGCACCGATTCTAAATCCGTAGAGGTTCCTGAAATCGCGCTTCTCGATATGACCGAAGAGACGCCCGGCGTACCAGCCCTGTAAACCAGGATACCAATAGCGTTTCGGCCTCTTGAAACCGGTTCTGTAGCATCTTAGGTATCGTAGACATGTAGATGCTTAAAAGACTGGAAGCCTGGGGCTAGAACATGATCTTCTACCCGCTCGCCATTGATCTCAGCCCCGTAGAGACCAAGAGCAGTTATATATAGGCGAGCCTTCTGGATGTGAGTTAGCTTCGTGTTTAGATCGAAGTTCTTTCGAAGGTATAATGAGCTTTTTAGTTTACCCTTGCCAAGGGTTCTGACGCGAGGCAATGGACAACGCGCGTTGCCAGTCTTTGGGTTGTATGAGACCCGTCTCGACCGTGACCCAATCAGACCAATCAGTTGACGGTTGGTAAGTCAACCCGTGAGCTCTAACACGGACACAGGTTTCTTCTTTCGACTCCAGGGTGTCCCCTGGTCAAGCGAGGTATCTTGACTGAGAAGTGTTGAAGCTGTGGATTCGAAGTTCAATGCCCGCGCCCCGACTCATCTGGATATTACAAGCACTCGGTTTCCAGTTTTTTTGCATGACATTCAAATCTCCATGATATGCGAGGACAGGTTTCGGCAATCTCCAGGGCCCTTTTGTAGTGCTCAAATGAGACTTGAGAGATCGAGCTTCCGCAACGGAAGGCCACGTGGCCATGAGCAGCTGGAAGAACTGTATTTCTATCGATCTACAGGTTGAAAGTACCGATTCTCAGGCTATGTTGCACACACTCTTCAATTGCGGTATCTCCTTCGCTACTATTTGACCCGAGGTAGAGAGTTCGCTAAGTTCGCACGGTCAAGAGGCCTCAATTAGGCACCGAACTTACTGGAGATTCTCATAGGCTAGACTTGCCTAATCAAGATTTATAACCACTGCCAGTTGAGGTCAACCATACACGCACCGGGGTAGTATGCCTACCACTTTTCGACCAAGTTTATCGGTACCCAAGAGGTGCATAATGGATGCTACCAGGTCAGTGGGGTTTATCTGAACGAAATATCAGCGATTGGCTCTCGGCCACTCCACTCGTTTCAAATTGTGGATAAAATAAACACCAGCAGTCCCGGAAACGCTCAAGGCCGTGGCGAGGTTATAAGTTAGCTACAACCACCTCAGTCTATGCGAAAAATCAGCTTTCTGCCGACTGGATAGCTTCAGGTCGTTCCATATCAATTCCACAATGCTGCCAAGTCAACGATCTAAAAAAAAGTTCCATCACAAGTCTAAGAATGGTTGCTCCAATTGCAAGCGGCGCAAAGTTAAGGTTAGAGTTATCCATGCATGCGTATCGTGCATCAAGTACTTACGAACGTGTGATTAGTGTGATGAACTTCAACCGAGATGCACCAACTGCACCAGGTTTCATTTGGAATGTCAATATGACATTCATCCAGTCGTGCCAGCATCTTCACTCGCAACCGCACCAATTGCCCCGGTGGGACCTGGACGAGGCCGGCCGCGTAAGAACTGGTCATCCCAGGCCCAGGACTCCTCGCTCCGATCCCACTTCCAGTCTGAACCCAGAGAGTCACCCCAGTCCCCAGAAACAGAACTGAACATGGCTCAAGCCGAGCTATTGCGTCAATTCATCATCTTCACTGGACCAAATCTTGGCGGCTCCGATGATCCTAATCACCCGATTGTCCAGTTCTGGTCACGAGATGCGACACTACTTGCCGCGTCGTATCCCTATCTCCTCCATCTCTGCCTCTCTCTTGCGGCGTACCATCTAGCATTTCTAGCATCCAACAATTCACTGAAAAGGTCACGCTATATTGCTTTGGCTAAAGATCACTTCTCTGTCGGGTTGATCCAGACAAATGAAACTTTGTCGCAAATAGACGCCTCAAATTGCGGCAGTCTGTATGTTTCAACAACGCTAGTTTGCTTCTGTGTGTTTGCAGCAGGTCCCACAGGGTCTGATGATCTATTTGTGTGTTCAGCCAACGGCAACTCACCTCATAGCTCTCTTTCACTAGCCCGTGGCACACGACTTATAAGGCAGCTTTTTGAAGAAAAAGTCTTGTTCTCTGGGCTCACTGAGGCGCTCGGTAGCGGTAAGGCGCCTCCTGATGACCCCCGCCCAACCTACATCTGCGAGGGCTTCGCTCGGGTTGACTGGACTGTTTCGGTTGGGAAACTTCGTGATCTTATTGTTTCAGATGCACTGCCGCGCAATGATGTCTTTGTACGATCTCTAGGAACCCTCACCAACATCTACGAAGCCACTTTCGGTAGTGAGGATGGGTGCATCAGGTGCCCACTGCACTACAAGATGGTTCTTATCTGGGTTTACATGATGGAAGACACCTTTATTGACTGCCTGCAGACCAAAGACCCTGTAGCTCTATTGCTATTAGCCTATTACGCACCTCTAGTTCAGACTGTGAAGAGGGCTTGGTTTCTGCATGACTGGGCTGATCACATCCTCCTGGTATGCAAGAAGTATGTAGTACACGATTACCGTGACTTTCTTCAGTGGCCAACAGAAGCGGTGAGGGTAATATGAGCGGGTTTGGCATCTGGGGTTTTCCCTGAACAATAAGAAGGATCTTTGAAAAATGGTATCTACCTTTGTGTTGCATCATCAAGGGCCCAGCTCGATAGCATCCCATCCTCCCTTGATGTGCTGTGGCACTATACTATTACTATTGTAAAACGGAATAAAGGCCACTATGACCAGTAACATCAAAAAGGCGTCAAATATATATAGCATGGCCTCATTTTCGCTGATGAAACCATGGAATCCTTGCATGAATTCGATTGCACGAACCAGGTTTCGAATCCAAACCGCTACCACTGTTCCAGCCAGCGCTGCTACGAAAGGCTGCCATCGAAGACCATTCGTATCATGCTGCCTCTTGGCTTTGCTCCAGAACTCATAGACCAGGCCCAGGTAAATAGCCAAAACTACCAATTGAAAGACGAGGCCGCCCAAAACAATATGGTCTCCAATCTTCATCAGCTTGAGACTTCCGGTAACTTGGACAAGTCCACCACCGATCTGCGAGCAAAAAGCCACGATATCGGTAAGAATAAAGAGCACTGTTATGCTACATTTTCGATTAGGTCGACCGAGTATACGTTGTTTTAATCGCCCCAGTGTGACGTATATGGTTGCGCAGACAAACACTGGCGCGACGAGAATGAGCATGAGTTGCAACATGAATGGCTTGGGTGAGTTGGGTAGCTGACCGCCCCAGGCGCGGCCATAATATCCAAATATTTCGCCTGAGTGGACAGTCAGCAATCGTTGCGTTGTCGGTGGTAGCGTGGCAAGACATGCATATACCACCAAGGATCATAGGGAAGAAAAAGCGCCGTTTTGTCTGTACAACACGGACGATATGTACGCATGTTGCAACGGCAAAGCATGCCATGAAGGCATAGCCAGCCGCAGTCGAAGGTGTATACGGGTAATAGAGGACCTTGCCATCCTCCAACTGGACTAAACCCATGATTGTGAAAGGAGGTGGGATTAAAGAGTCTAGGGCAAGAATGAAGAGGGAGAAGTGCAAGATCCGTTTCTGTCATCTTATAGCTGATGTCCCAGAAAGAGCCTTCGGACTGGTATTGTAACTAGTTGCAAGCTGGTCCACATTCTCGAAACGGTTCCTGAGAAGTGGAGTGCAATTTGGTCAAGCTATGCGTATAAACAGCGATTGGCTACAATACCCATTGAAGTCGGGCCTTCTCGACTTCTCTGGCGGTATGTTCACGGGATCCACTCACTATGAATAAACTTTAGGGTTGAAACAAGGCGAAACGATGATGTGTCCCTCACAACAACGATCAAAAGATTCGGGGTTCCGCGAGTCAACAACATGGTAATTTGCCGACGGCGCTTGGAAAGGAAAAGCCGGTAGTGGATAGCCATGGCTTGTTAAAACCCACATGACGTAGTCTGGTGTACCAAAAATACTAAGGCTGGGTCATTACGGACAAGCAAAGTTCCTTGACTTGGAATGCGAAAAAGAAAAGGGATATACGAAAACGCTAGAGCCGTAACTCGCTTTCCGTCATGTCCGAAGGTCCCGGCATTTTGTGTCCCTTACCTAACCAAGCTGAATGCTATAAAACAGCCGACTACGGTAGATATGGACGTAGAACAGCAGATACATACGCACTTATTCCAGCATCAGATCGACTCCAAAAAAAAAAAAATCATGCGTTTGCTTGCGCTTCTTTTATGTTCAGCAGCTCTTGCTTCCCCAACAGAGCCGCCGAAATGCAAACTTTCACCATTCGATAAAGCTTGGCCCATTGACGCCGAGTGGGCGGCATTGAATGAATCTATCAGTGGCAGTCTCATAAAAACACGCCCGGCTGCATCCTCCTGTTACAAAACGAATCCATTTGATTCACCATTGAAATGCAACGTCGTTGAGGCCAACTGGACTCAGTCGATGTTCCATGCCAACCTTCCCGAGTCGATTTCGTCCGCTTTATACGCCAACAATTCCTGTATACCTCCTGGGGCTCAAGGGTATAGCAAAACGGTTGGTTGCCATCTCGGTGGCTATCCAAGTTATGTTGTAAATGCGACGAGCGATGAACAGATCGCTCTCGCTGTCAAATGGGCATCAGAGCGAAATATTCGCATCGTTGTTAAAGGAACTGGCCACGACTTATGTGGAAGGTTCGTATTTCATTGCCGCCACGAAGCTTTCGGCTCTTGCTAATAGTGTTCTTATAGATCCAGTGGTGCACACTCCCTGTCCATCTGGACTCGCCACATGCAACGTGTCAAGTTCGATCCGAACTGGATAGTGCCTGGGACTAACAAGACAGACACCGTGCTGATAGCTGCAAGCGGACTCACTTACGGTGATGCAGTTGGTCACGCCCTCAAGCACGGCCATGTCATCGTAAGCGGTAATGATGCCACAGTTGGCTTGGGAGGGCACATTCAAGGCGGTGGTCATGGCCCATTGTCCAGCACCTTCGGTTTGGCCGCTGACAACATATACCAAGTGAGAGTTGTAACGACTCAGGGTCAAATACTCACTGCCGATGCCACTCAGAATCAGGACCTGCTCTGGGCCATTCGAGGGGGTGGCGCGGGACAATATGGCATCGTTACTGAATACGTGCTGAAAGCTTATCCCGCGCCAAGTGTCATCGAAACCGGTTTCGCTATTTCTCCTCGTGGTAACACCTCAGCTGCATATGAAGCAACCTGGAACGCTTTCTCAGAGTTATTGCGCCTACTTCCTGATCTTATGGATGCTGGATTAGCCGGTGCAGCGGTAGTACAAGGTAATCACAAAGCCGGCATCAGCATCAGCCAGGGATTTTATGCCTTCAACAAGTCACAGACAGCCACCGAAAAGCTGGCTCAGATGGCAATCGATCGAATCCATGCTTTTACTGGCAACGACAGCAGCATCCTATCCGTCGTTGCTTCCAACACAACTGTCTATCCCACCTACAAGGGGTTCTTCGAAGCCTTGAATGCTGGAGGCTCAAACCAGGCCGGAGCTTATTCAATGCCGTCCAGTCGACTTCTTGGCCGCCGAGAGACATCCGAAATCAGCCAGAAGAGGTTAATTAGCTACCTCAAGCGGATGCTTACAAACTCAGACCCGGAAGGATCCGGTATGGTTGTTATCGGTTTGCAAGGTGGACCGGGTCCTGCGAACACGCCAAGAAGCATGCAAGGCGCACTTCTACCAGCATGGCGATCGACCTATCTTCATACAATGAGCTACAGTCTGACTCTCGACACTACTCTTACGCCGGCAGAAACGCTGGCAAAAGGAGCACGTGATCTGAACGATTCAAAGGAAAAGCTCTGGCAGGAATGGGCGCCAGATACTGGAGCGTATATGAATGAGGCAAATCCTTATAATCCGTCTTTCAAAAAGGACTTCTACGGAGTATTCTATTCCCGCCTGTTGGCGGTGAAGGAAAAGTATGACCCTACTCAGAGTCTTTGGGTTTTATCGGGAGTCGGAAGTGATGCTTGGGATTATAGTCTAGACACAGGCAAGCTTTGTAGAAGGATTTAAAATACCCGTGGCTCTAGTTTTGTTGCGGTAGGTACTGCTTGTTAGGTATAGTTTCGATAAATACATCCCATTACAAGTGAACCTGGCTTTGGACATAACATTTCGAAGGTTTCTGGAGAATGTTGAATCTTCACGAGAGGATCAAAGGAATCATGTTGCGGAGCTCTGTGGAAGATCAAACTCATCTGATGCGGGAGTAGCTGGGCCGGAGTAGCGGTCCGTAGTTGAATGGGTCGTTTCTTCTTCGTTACCGTCGTTTGCAGTGCCTCCCGAGATATTAAAAGCGCGCTCGCTGCAACGTATGTAATGGAACTCGAGGCGCTGCACTCCGTTGTACCCTAGGTCCAGGTCGTAGATGCCGCAGTTATTGAATTACGAGTCATAAAGATGGAAAAGATGGACTCATGGAGGCTAGTAGTGCTTTGGGAAATAGTCATTGATGCCGTTCGACGTCTACAAGTCGAACACGACGAGACCGTTTGCTCAACTCGGTCTCCTTCAAATACGACATGACCCCAGAGATTGTAGCGCTCTTCTGTTACCTCTGCTTCACCTGACAGAACTAAGACATAATACAGGACAGGTCGCAGCGCACGTCGATGCGCTATCGACACAAATACTACAGCCTGCAGTCTAGCCAGCTCCTCCCCAAACAGACTCTCCTCGATGAATCAGGCCAGAGTTAACTCAACCGCCTTCACGGACTTCTTTCTAAAAACACCTCAACTGGTGGCATTGATTATGGATTCCGTCGATTCATTTTGTCTGTGTCAGTCATCCACCAACGGCCAGCCAACTTGTCCTTGGCTGATACCGGAATGGGCAAATCATCACTTCGAAAGAAAAGAAAACGATGTCTTATTATCTTAAACCGACACTTAATTGTGCCCGTTGGTTTGTGACCAACATACCAGAGAGCGCGAAATCATATCAAGCCGAAGTTCTAGTATCACTGCATTCAAAAGCCAGCAATACGCTTGCAACAAAGTGGGAACAATTTAAATCTCATGGAGTTTTTTTTTTTTAGGAACCCGAGATAAGGTCAGAGCTATTTAAAATGACATTAACATTCTCATACTCGAGTTAGTCTTCCTGCAGCGATGATTATAAATCAAGACCAGCGTCTGAATATTGTCCGCGTCATTGAGCGGGGTACTTGTCCTCACCCAACATCCTTTGATACTGCCATATCTTTATTTAAGAAACACAGAATCACGAAAAATAAACATATTCAGGTATATCTCAATATGAGTAGTGCATCAGGCCTGGTTGAGCTCGCTCAGAGCCTGATCGAACATGGTCCCCGCAAGACAATGCAGACATCTCGCCGCATACGAGCCATTCACAACCATACCACTATTGTGGATACTACTCACGGAGTCTATGTTTGGGAACATGACAGTTTCCCCACTATCTATGTGCCGGTGGTTGATGTGAAGAACGCGAAGCTGGTTGATAAGAAGAATATCTCGGTGGAGCTCAAAGAGAGGGCTGCGATAGCTCAACTCGTGATCCCAGCCCATGATAGTATCAAGGAGGTAAAAGTGGACAATGTTGTGCGCTTCTTTCAAGATGTGACCCTTGGGGCACTTTCTGATATGGTGCGGGTTGAATTTCGCAGTATAGGTAAGCTTTCGAGTATGACTTAAGAATATCATCGCACTGACAGATGTTAGATCAATGGTTTGAGGAGGATGAACCCATCTTCGTCCACGCGAAAGATCCCTTCAAACGCGTTGACATCCTGCACTCCACACGTCCCATTGAAGTCAAAGTCAACGGCAGAACAGTTGCGAAAGCTACATCATCCATGCATCTCCTCGAGACAGGTCTGCCGACTCGTTACTACCTTCCATTGTCTGCTGTTGATCAGACTGTCCTATTGAAAAGCCCCGTCAGATCTAAGTGTCCTTACAAGGGCGAGGCCGAATACTATAATATTGTCATCGACGGAAAGACCTTTGAGAACCTGGTCTGGTATTATAACCACCCAACTCTTGAGAGCGCAGCGATTGCACGACTTGTCTGCTTTTACAACGAGAAGGTTGATATCATCTTAGATGGTGAACTCCAGGAACGTCCCAGAACTAAATTTGCATAGTCTGACGGATGACCTTACCTGTAAAATTCAATGCAGTATCATTCATCTTTCACGATGGTCATGGTCAACTCTCGCCGCCCCTTTGTTGTTGAAATCCACTAAATTTAGCCATTAATGTCTATGCTGCTCAAGAATTAAGTGAGACACTTCCTACTCCTAAATTCGTGTACCCCCGACTCGCATATCCTCCGTTTCTGGAATAATGGTGACAGCATGTAAAGTAAAGCTCATTCCAGCGCACGGATAAGTACTGTGAAGATCTCGATGATGTCACTTCGATAAATCACCAAGGCAACCAGGCATAATATGATACAGGGACAAGTCAGTGAATAAGAAATCAACGGAAGGGCCCAACAACGCCCAAGTCATTGTGCCGTACTTGTTTCACCTTCTATGACGATAAGACTTGTCCCAATGAGTCTTGTAAACCACGTTTCGACTGCAGATGCTTGTTTCCCCGTGCATAAGATATTGAGACATTGCAGGGGTATAGTCAATACGAAATTCGTGCTACCCACCGTATTCGCTAGCGACGGTGATACGGAAGTATATAATGAATCAGCAGTCCGGTTTTCGAGATGATCTGTCGCACATGGAGCAAAAGCAATTTGTCTGATGAGCACAAAGGGTCAGCCACATCCCGGGGTGATTAACCAGTGTTTGACAAGAAACAGAAATTGTCGTGGGTAGGGAGCTTTGTTCCGAATTGTGACATTGGAGACGATACACCGGCGGACATAATATCACAGCCCATTGGCATCAGTCCTTGGTGCACCATTCTTGGTTTCTATGAGCAGATGTCCATTTGTATGCTATGTTGCAGCGTACCATTCTAAGAAATTCACGTGCTCGTGTCTTTTCTTGCCCTGGGATGGTACCCAAGTACCCGTAACACGGCTTTGGGAGCTTGTATCATATTCGCGCATCATCAAGGATTATACCATGGACACAAGCTGGATCATACGTTGTAGAACAAGCATCGCTCAATTACCGACTTTCGTTGTCAAGGCTGAAGCGACAGTCCCCAGCCACCAGGAACTAAAGAAACCGGTGAGTGAGCGGGGAACATTACCAAGCAGGCCAAGCTACCAGCTCATGAGAGTATCATATTCATGCACTAATGCTGTACCAGCATAAGCTTTTCAGCCTCCCGATAATTCACAGAATACGATTTATTGGTCCGGATGTATTACTCTGCATATAGCCGTCAATGCCTGGGATTCAGCGCCTAATCGTGCTTATCTCGTTACAATATTGCGGATAATCCTGGGCCCGTGCAGTGAAAAGAAGCATGCAGATCAGAGTAAGCTCAGACCTCAATAGGGAAGCTAAGAGAAACAGTTGAGATCTGGATCCGATCTGTCATCTACCGATACCACATCATCCTGTTGCATGAAATCGTCTTTTCCGTTTTCAGCCTCATCGTGCCCGCATGATAGCTGCGAAAACTCGGTGTCGATTGGCTCGCCTCCCACTAGACGTTGGTTGAACGATTTCCGTTTCGCCACACATGAAAGATGGGCGGGTCGTCACTTGGCAGAAGAACGGTGTGCGACGGAAGATCTAGGTGCTGTGTGACAAAAGTCTTGATTGATCTTAGTGAATATTGAATCGGTATTGTGATGAAATTGTATGCGACGTGTTGTCGTTTTTTTTGCAGGTTGCGCTATGGCTGTTAGAGTTTGTTTGACACTTTGACAGCCGGAGCATGCGGTTTGACATCACATCACGACGAGGAAAAGTGGCCTTGCCTCCCGTTGGTGGCAAACAAACGGTCAGGGTAAATACTTGCCGCTGATCATCCGCATTTTGGTAAGGTAGGCTACTGTATTGTCATCCGACCGTGAAGCGAGCGGTCAAGAAGACACCAGTCAAGCTCAAAGTTTAAAAAGAAGCAAATTCTTACAGTGAGTGATTCGTGTTGGTGCTAGGCTATCGAGATCTTGAGTAATGAGCAGGGGAGGAGGTCGACGCGGGAATGCGCAGAGGCATTCAATCTCCGCCAACGCCCATTCCATTAGCTCATGTCTTGCATGGAGCGATAATGATGATGCGCTGAGAATATCCGCAGTATTAGCAGAGATTCTCCGTGAACCAGGATCTTTCCCCCTCGTTTGCCAAGTGATAAACATTGCATTGGATGTCGTGAATTGACCGGGGGGGGGGGGTGTGGTGGCAACGCTGCAAAACTTGCGTGGGGGGTTACAGTAGCGTTGCACCGAGTCGGTTTGCGGGCCGTAGTACCATAAGCGCACTCGTTCAGCGGCCGTGGATTTTCTGTTAGGCTACTTGAGAGTCATGAGGCCCGCCAAAAGAGTTTTTTCTTTCTGTCCTGGACTCTCTTTTCACTTTCGGGTCTTGCAACTTCGCGCCCTTGCTCTCTCAGATCATTTACTTTCCAAGAGAAGAAGAAAAGAAACTCAAGATTTGCTGTAAATATCATGAATTTGAGAGCAAGGGAAGACAAAGATCCTAATGCTTTCCCCACGAGGCAACTTCTAATTCTCGGTATGCGCGCCTCTCTCTCACCGCCATAACGGCCCCTCACCCATGATAATCTCACGAGCGCTAACCACGACATGCAGCAATATGTCGCTTTTCGGAGCCGATTGCCTTCAATTCCATTCTGGCCTACACATTTGTGATGGTCAAGGATTTGGGTATTGCTGAGAAAGATGCTTCACTTTACGCGGGACTGCTCGTCTCGGCATATGCGGTCGCTGAGGCGCTGACCTCGATGGGATGGGGTATTCTTTCGGACCGCGTCGGTCGAAAGCCCGTTGTTCTGTTTGGACTCGTTGGCGTGGCATTGTCGAGTCTTATTTTTGGTTTGGCTAAGAGCTACTGGGTTGCTCTTCTGGCAAGGTTTGTCGGCGGCGCGCTGAACGGAAACGTGTCGGTCATGCAGACTATGGTCGCTGAGATGGTGAAATTGCCTGAGCATGAGCGTAAGTTTTTCTTTGAGCTAGGATTATCGTGGAGATGCTGACTTTCTCACAGCCAAGGCTTACGCCGTGCAGCCTTTCGTCTGGACTCTTGGCGGCATCATCGGATCCGCCATGGGAGGTTTCCTCGCTCAACCTGCCAAGTTTTACCCTTCAATCTTTTCAGAGGATGGACTGTTTGGGCGATATCCTTACCTGCTCCCTAACCTTGTGTCAGTGGCCGTGGTGGCCATCGCCGTTATTCAAGGACTCTTTCTTCTTGAGGAGACACTTGTGAAGCCCGGATCCGAGGGCGAGAATGGCGTTATCAACTACCAAGAAGTCCCTGCTATAGACGATCTCGAATCTATCGATGAGCGCACACCTCTCCGACGCTCTGCCGTCCGCACCTCCGTTTCTCGCAGCCGTCGACACATGTCTCCCTCCACCAGCCGATCACGACCTCGCTTCGCCGAGTCCAGTCTTGGAATGGCAGTTGAACACGACTTTATCGACCTCCGCCGCTCTTCTTTCGGAACTGTGCACTCCATTGTCCTTCCTCAGGATCTTCTCACACCCCCTAACGAGGAGCAGGAGGACGAGCAGGCCAAGTCCGGTGAACGAACGTTCAACAAGACGATCATGATGCTCATCGTCGCACTACTTATCTTCTCGTATCACCAGATGGCTGCAAGCAGCCTTCTCGCCACGTATCTGCTCGACGATCCTGCTGAGAAACGCGGAACTATTGACTGGATTGGTGGTCTTGGTTACACCGTACACGATGTCGGCGTATACCTTGCAGTGAACGGAGTACTGGGTCTGTTCATCCAAGCCGTCATCTTCCCCGTGTTCGTTAGCCGCGTTGGAGTATGGCATTCCTTTGTGAGCATGATTATCTTGTATCCTGCTTCCTACTTGCTCATGCCTTTCCTCTCTGCGTTTGGCGAACCAGTTGTCTCCTTGGGAATCTACGCATCCTTGTTAATGCAGAGTTTCTGCGGGCTGATAGTGGCACCTGTTACTCTCATTCTTATTAAGGATGCTACGCCATCTCCTCAGGTACTTGGCCGAGTCAATGGCTTGGCTATGTCTGGTGCCTGTTTGGCACGTACTGTTGCGCCGCCTCTTGCTGGAGTTTTCTATGCTCTGTCAGGTTCCGTGTCAGCGTGGTTCAGCTGTGTTGTTGTAGCTGTTATCGGAGCAGTTCAGCTTTTCTGGATTCCACGAAGAAGTATCAAGAAGGACGATGTCATGGTGGATAACGCCCTTACCAAGACAGCCACCAATGAATCTCGCCGTGGTCGACGTGGCAGGAACTCTTTGTCATAAAAAGCCATGTGTGTTACGAAGATGCTGGATTCAGTCGGTTACCGAAGACGATCCTCTTAGCTGATGGAACGACGGAGTATAGCAATGATTAGGTATGAACGAAAGGAAGCAGCGCCATAACCAACCTCGACAACGATAAGCGAGCGGGCATACTTGGCACTCTCGAGACGCCTTTGAAGACGACCATTTTCGTACACAACGATGCACAACATCCAACACGATCCTTCGCGACGCCCACCGAAAGCCGTGGGCTATGTAATTCTCTCCTTTGATCACAGCAACTCCCGTTTTCAAAGTATCATATGCGTCACCCTTCATTGATCGACATGAAGCTGAGGCACTCTTGTCTATTCCACTTGCGCATTTCTCATGATTTCGTGTCGCTTTTCCGTTTCTGCTTTTCGGGGTGAACTATAGTTCCCAAGGCGCAAGGTATCGGTTCCATGATCTGGAAGGTAATGATGCAATCCAAAATTGCTTTATTTGCGAGCAACTACTCAACAGAATCCTTATGCTACAGTTCGATTTTCTTTGTTTTTATGTTAGCTTGGGGGGGCCTGAAGAGCTTCATGTTATCTTCTGCAATCCATCGTCGCCAATATAGTATGATCATACCGTTTCGCGTTATCGGCTGTCTCCTTCAGTGCTTTGATGATCCTCAAACCTTATCACTGTAAGAGCAACTTCTAGGTGAATGAGATTAATGGCTGCAGTACTCACTCAAGAGAATCGTGCAACATATAGGAGAAATAGGGAGATAGATAATCTTCTATAAGTAGCGAATCATCCGCCCAGCGAACCCGCCGTGCAAGGGTATTGGCTGGATAAGTTCAGCGGCGCGGCACAGAATCACACCCACCATCTTTTCTTGAGCGACAACGACTCGATTAACCGGCGGACATAGCACCTGGATATCACTATATGTACGCAGCTGCCTAGATGGTCCAGTAAAAAGTCTCCTCTTCATCGCGTGAAGCGACAGCCACCCATCTACTGACTGGGAGGGTTCGCCGGCGGTCATGAAACCAAAAGCGAGGGTACAGCCAACAACCAGCCTCACTTCCAGTGGTCAAGGAGATATGCGCGTGGTACCGTTGCATTATCGGATGGGCCTGACATCGCAAGAATCTGGGGTGGACATGGGCAGACAATCACGATGCAAGATATCCAGAAGCAAGCTATCGAAGTTTCTATACCTAAGTCTGTAGCCTCATTGTATTGACAGACATGTCACTCTTCCATTGCCCTTGGCAAACAACTACCGACATCGGGTTCCAGGTTAAATGTCAGGCCACTTTGGGGTAAATGCGGAGTGAACCGGTGATAGTGCGGGGAGTTTTGTTGCGGGGAATTGCCTTTTCCAGGCGCATTCCCTTCATCCGAGCCGAAGCACCCTCAGCCCGGGGACCAGCCCGAGAAGGATATAAGTAGATTGAAAGGACTCCGAATTCCCCAGATTCTGTACTCCAAATCATCTGTTATCTGATCAATACACCCATCTACTCGCTCTAATCTCCAACACTTTCATCATGAGCTCTTCCATCCAGACTCTCTCCCGTGGTGTTCGCACTGCTCCTCGTGCTCTCCGTGGACTTACCCAGGTTCGACGACTGAGCACCACCGAGCCCAGCCGTAACCTCTCCAACACTCGCGATTCGGCTGTCCATGATCCCATCATGGACAAGTTCTGGGGCAACCGTGTCAACGTTTCCGAAACTTCCGCCATCGTCACTGAGACACCCAGCATCTCCGCTACCACTACCAGCCGTGACCCTCCTCTGGGCACCAACGTCTTTGAGCCTTCATCCGCTCCTCGCTGGTCTGGCATCTCCATCCCTGCTGGCCGACAATAGATGAGTAGTGGCCATAGCATCGCACACACCACCACAAACAAGGCATTGTCACCTTCCAGATGACTGTCCTAACCCATCGCGTCGGGATTTATCCCACCGAATGACGATATGAAACGTTCCACCACGCCCCGACATACCATTACTACACCACGGATACCCAGCCTCTTCATGAAATGAGAAAAAATATTCGCAGAAATTTGTATATACCAGAATCGCATTGAGGTCTCTGAAAGAATGAATCTTGGAGCGAACTATGGCAAGGGATCATTGGATTTTAGCAAGGAAAGCAGCTGCGATTGACCGAGCAGAGTAAAGACTTTTCCTCGATTTGTACATAAGCTGGATCTGAATACTAGGCGTTTATAGTTCTAGCAATTGTATATAATGATCGATAACCTGTCAAAACTGAATACGCGTCGCCGTGATTGTAAACTCGATGCTGAGACGATCTCCAACGCACAATGATCCACCATCAATCAACCCCATGCTTCGGTAGACTTCGGTCTCTATTCCACCGGACCTTCGGAAAGTTTCTAGAGGTCCACTTAGCCTCCGATGCGGGGCCAAAGCCTAGAAGCTATTGTCGGTCTCCACCGGGACCTAGATTTGGCTCCGAGTTGATCATGTTGTCTCATTCTCAGTTGGAATTACAAGTATGTTGCCCAAACCGGGTCAGCGATTATTATATGAACATGCCGTTAAGGTATTCTATAGTTTCTTTCACCTCATAAATCTCTATACACGTTGACTCACGTCATTCAAGCAATAATCAGGTCAAGTTCCAACCCTAATCAGCTATGAATCTACAAGATCCATTGGGAAGCCATTATAAGAACGGATAAAGCCAGGAAGCTACTTGAACCTGTGAGCTTGATGGCAGAGTTGCCCTCAGCCTCAGCAGACGACGACTTGGAAACAGGCGTGGATGTCGAAGAGGGAGAGTCCTCCGCCTTGTCCGTCTTGCCGGTCTCATTCTGATGTCCAGGGGCAGAAGAGTCATCGATCAACAAGTTGGAAACAACAACAAAGTTAGAGAACTTCTGTTCCAAAGCATCACCCCCATTTCCCTCTGCCTTCAGGCCCTCGGCCGATTTTCGAAGGACAGGGAGTATGGAACTGGCTGTGAAGGGAGCCACCTGGGTGGCCACGGCAAGCCATCGGTGCGTGAAGCCTTTGTACATGACGATGTCGCGAGGGCATTTTCCTTTGCTATTCGCACACGCGATCTCATTGAAGTCACCATTCTTTTTGAAGAATGTCTCCAAGGTTGCTGATGCGAGGTTCTCGGTACGTTTCCTCCATTCATCTGATCCTTCAGTCTGAAAAGATGAGTCAGTATAAAACCATTTATCATCAAGTTATATACTTACAAAGTTGTACATGAATGCAGCACCCATGGTTAGTCCTGCCGAATTGGCAGACCACTGGATCTGGTTGACATTTGAGCAGTTCTTGGTTCCCTCTGTAGCTTGAGCACCATCATAGACTGCCCAAGTCTCCTTGTCGATTAACTCACTAGTCTCGAGCCAGTCCCAGGTCTTTGAGGCATAGTCGGCGTATGTCTCGTTGGATGTGAGTCTAGCGAGACGAGCGCCAAGATTGAAGAAAAGAACATTGGCAAGTGCTATAGAGGTTAGTGACTTGAAGGCAGAACTTGATGAGGTAACATACTCGACTTGTAATCGAAACCAGCATTGGTCATCATGATTTGCCATCGAAGACCGCCATTGCAGGTCTTCTGCGCTACTTCTGTGTCCCATCGTGCGCGTTGCTCTTCCCAGACTGCAACGGCAAGATCAAGCCATTCAGGTTGGCCTTCAGAGGGTTCAGGATAGCCATATTCGGCGGCTGTCAGTGCAGCAAAGGCCCAAATAGACTGGTCGTCGTTGCCCATGCTCGCAGTGTTGTTGGCGGGCATGAAGTCCTTTCCCTTGCCAACCTGCCATTGAATGCCCTCCGTAACGAGCTTGTTGTAGGTCTTGTCGCCTGTCAATTGCCCAATAGTCCACAAAAGAACCCATGAACGCCCCCGACTGATACCAATAGTACCCATCTGTTCCCATAGTCCTTTCGGGCAGAAGACCAGGGGTTTGACCAGTCTCATTGCCCTTGTAGAAGCTGATGAGATCCCCAGCAAGACCCTTAGACGCGTCTAAGATGCCATCCTTGCTGTCAAGCTTCATAGACTGGACAGGTACAAACTGTGCCAAAAATAGCACCAGGCCAGCACCCTTCTGGAATACACCCATTGTGTTACGACGGAAATAAGAAACGAGTGTGGAGAAGATTGATAAGGTTACTGCAACTTTAGGAATTGGGGCTGACGCGAAGGCTTTTATCATCAGACAAAAATTGTAACGCGCTAGGCAGCGCGAGCCAAGCAAAAGGCGCAGTTGAGCTAGCGAAATGAGCGAAATCATTACCCGCCGCTTGGACTGAATCCTTCGGGGGCTATGTTAACCCAATAACATCGTGAATATCCAAATTACGACCCAGATTTGCTTATGTCAGATGTTTACCAAGACTCACAAAATTTGAGTATTCTAATGCTTCAAACCATGTATGAAAATAACGGCAATTGAAACATCGTCGATTTGTGAACCGTGTTGATCAAGAGGGTGTGAACATGTTCAATATGCCCTGGAATGGATGAAGAGGGTTGAAGAATACGTCACCAAGACCTACCGCCAAGGAAATAACATGCCACCAAAGAGAGCAATCAAGGACGCTTGCAAAACAAGCCCTTCAGAAGCGGCGCAGTGATCTGTTGTTGACCTATTGGCAGTCAACAAGACACGACCACTCGAAGAGACTTGTTCCAGTTTTAAGCTCAGCCTCAGGCCCGGATTGCCGCTCGATTCATGAAGCCGTTACATTTTTGACAGTCATGCAAGTCTCGCAAAGTTATCTGAGACGACCTGCGCATTCTCACCCTGTTTTCGCCAACGAATTGGGCTAGGTCGTACTCGCTTCTTGCTTGACAGCGTGTTGTTTCCGGCGACTACTGTGTTTGGAATAGCTTAGCCTATACCGATTAGGCTCTGTCACTGGTGGATCTGTTTCACCAAGGAAATGTTTTTAACTATGGGATTGTTTGTGATAATTAAATCAGGAACCGCCTCGAGCGTGAGTGACCATGAGCACCTTACCTCAACCACGGCCGTCCACTATTGAAGAGCAAGAGGATGAAAGGAAGATTTGGATCATGTCGGAGACATGAAGTGTCACGTGGAAGAGTAAAGCCATGATAGCGCCTCAACAATTGTCTTAACCCCATAAGCATTAACTATATAGATACAAGAACACAAGTTTTTAACTGTGATTGATGCCTTCGAGTACATCCGGTGTATTTAGGTAGATTGTACGGTGTGTCCAACCCAATTCTAAGGCTCGCTTAGAAGCCGCCGAAGCCACCGCTTCCAAAGCTGAAGTTAGGCTGAGAAGGCTGGGCCTGCTGGTTATCAGCGCTCTCCTGGTTCTCAGGCTCAGAGTCTTGGTCCTGGTTCTCGTTGTCGGACTGTTCATCCTTGTTCTCATCGTCAGAGTCGTCGTCCTTCTTGTCATCATCAGACTCATCCTTGTCACTATCATCGTTGTCGCTAGACTGATCGTCACCAGACTGGTCGTCACCCTGAGAGCCATCAGCGGAGGTCTCAACAGGGTCAGCAACCTCAGATGCGGCAGGGGTCTCAGAGCCATCGGCAGGAGTGGTAGGGGTAGCAGGGGCCTCAGTAGAGTCTCCAGAACCAGAGCCCGAACCAGAGCCAGCATTAGAGTCACAAGTGCCAACCTCCTTGGGCTCACTGCCGTCAGTGACACCCTCGAAAGTGATGCACTCCTTGGGAACGTTGGTGAGCTGGATGCCGGAGATCTTGGCGGTGTCACCCATGTTAGGGTTGATGCCGACGAGGATCTTTCCGTTGCTGGCAGAACCGCCAGAGATCTCGACGTGGCGAGCGGGCATCTCCTTGCAGTTACCGCAGCTACGGTAGAGCTTGCCAAAGTCAGAGACCTCGAAGTCCTTGATGATGACGGTACCTCCACCGTTGTGCTGGATGACCTTGTCCTCGGCACCGGTAGCGCCGCCACCGTTGATGGTGGTGGTCTCACCATCTTCCTGCTTCTTGATGGAGAAAGCATCCTCGCAGACGGCGTCCCAGACAACGTTGTTGAGAGTGCAGCCACCGTTGCAGTGAACGCCCTCGATCTGGTTGGGACCTGTAACAGTTAGGACTGGCTGGGAATAAGAATGACTCGTTGAACTTACCAATGCGGACGTTAGAAAGAGTGGCACCCTTCTCGAGAATGAAGACGGCATCGGAGTCGCCGCCCTCGACCTGACCAGTGCAAGAAACACCACGGTCGAAGATGGCATTACCACCATCGAATGACTCGCCGGCAGCAATGGTCATGGGAGCATCGAGAACACTGCTTCCACCAGAACCACCGGAGCCACTCTCGCTATCCTGACGACGAGAGAGAGATGGAGCGCCAGTAATGAGGGGAGCGGGAGCGGCATAGGCACCAATGGCCAGAGTGGCCGTCATGATCACACGGTACTGCATTTTGATGATTGGTAGGAAAGAATGCTTGGTATGTGATGAAAGATGAGTGCAAAGACAGAAAATGGTATCAAACCAGTAAATACTTTAGGAATGGTTAAGACAAATAAAGAATGACCAAGCACAGCTTGTCGAAAGAGTGAAATAAAATGCAAAGAAAGTGATGATGAGACAAAGAACAAAAAGAGGACTCAGTGGAGGAGATGTCTTGGAAACTTATAGGTTTGTCACTTCCTGGGAGTCATTCGTCAACTCAGTGACATACTCCCCAGAAGCCAAGTTTTCGCTCATCAGATTGCCCACATTCCCGAACTCTCCTTGTCGTTCTGAAGATAGGTGGATCATTTCGACTGAAACAACCCACCGTTCGACATGGCAAAATTCTTAATTGATACAGCCCATGCGGCTCGTTTCAAACACGAATATTGCCGCCTATCATAGCCAAGTGTTTTGTGAAGAACCCCTGCAGGC
Organism: Fusarium oxysporum f. sp. lycopersici 4287; assembly: GCF_000149955.1. Lineage (NCBI taxonomy): Eukaryota > Fungi > Ascomycota > Sordariomycetes > Hypocreales > Nectriaceae > Fusarium > Fusarium oxysporum. The sequence continues at coordinate 1,007,342 of NC_030996.1, read as the reverse complement.
AAATGAGACGACGCGTCGATCACTGGTCAGTTTTTGAAGAAATCCCCGATGCTGAAACGCGACCCCTGACTAGGGTTAAGCTTAACCGCGCGACCTTACCTCTGGCGTTCTTCGCCGAACTTTACTTGGCGAGGTTGTTGTTATGCTTATAATTGGGCAGAAAGCTTCTTTACAGTCTATTTTAAGGTCATTGAACTGCAGCAGCTTTAGTCGATATACCAGCTGTATTGCTGGCAGATAGAATTGAGCGTCACGCTGAACCACAATTGTATGGCGACAACTTCTTTACGCGGATTCCACAGCATTCTGTTCTGTGTCTCCATCTATTTCCGGACATTAGACTGATCTACGTAGTATTGGAGGCAAGATCCTGGTGCGGGTCATGATTGTTGAGGGCGGCTGCGGTGATATTGGTGGATAACTGCATGTCTCAGGAAGCCCAGGGACGCGAATATCATCTCCATAAACATATTGAACCTTGCAACTTGATGAGTCCTTTCATCTAGAAACAACCTGAGGCAACAATTCGTGTGGTTGAAAGTTGTGTACTGCAACCATAGCTGTTTCTCGCACGCGCCATGCCGGCCTTGCCCAGCCATTCTTGTTGAGTTGTCAAAGCAATTCGACAGTGCTAGAAGATCGCAAGCGTGCCAGGTTTGGTAGTGAATTGACTTTTGGCATTCCCTGAGCTCTAGTCCCGGTTGCGTCTCCTCCGCTCGGCAGCAGCCAACACATCACGGTCTACCTCTATGTTTACGAAAACCCAAATGGCCACAGCATAACATGCCTGGCTGACGAAGAACGGCATACCGAGAGCCATGCCACCAATCCCAAGACCGCGGACCCAGAGCGCTGCCATCAAAGGCGCCCCTAAAAGCGAACCAACAGTCTTTACCAGCATGACAATAGAGAAGATGTGAGGTTCGGGATCGGACGAGTCGGAAATATGAGGCGGCGATATGACAGGAGATTTGAGAAGTGATAGAGTGAAGATAGGAAGGGCAGAACCAAGAGCGTAGACAAACATGGAGGGGATTAACATCCAAATCTCGCTCGCAATGGCGATGCCCAAGGCGCCAAACACGGATGCAACAAGGCAGTACATAGCGTTCCGGATATTTGACTTATCCGCTGCCTCAGCTGCGTCTTCTTGTCGCACCTGGCGTGCAGATCGCAAAAGCTTGGGAATAACGATGGTGAGTAACGTGAAGTTCACGATTGCTTTTCCAGATAATAGATATCCAGCGGACGCAAATGTCCACTTGTAGCGTGCGGATATATACTGAACAAGAAGCTTTGTATCTGAGCTCGCGAGGGATGTGAGCATGAAGCTAAACAACAACGAGCTAAAATTCTTTGGCTGGCTGACGATGATGGTCTTGATCGTCTGGAGCCGGCCAATCACAGACTGAAGTAGTGGCTCGTGGTGGGATTGAGCTTTAATACGAGGGGATGAGAGGAGAGGCTCATGTTGGCTCTCGTCATCACCATCGGTTCCTTTGTCCGTATTTCCCTGCGTAGGTAGCATCTGTATGGTAGGGACAGCCAATGAGAGCAGGACTATGCCGAGCCAGAACGGTAGCCATAGCGATAGAGTCATGGTAGATGAAGCTAGTGCAGGCCCAAGTAAGGCCACGACATAAGACACTGAGCTCATGTATCCGAAGTAAATGGCTCGTTGAAAATGGTCGTCTGTTAAATTCGAGACAAGGCCGTAGGTAAGAGAGTTGAAGACGCAATCTCCACCAAGGACTGACAACACCGGGCCGGCCATGATAGCCTTGGTTGGGAGCAGAGTATCGAAAGATCCAACTATGATAGCCCATAGCAGCATAAAAGAACGCGACAGAAGGTTTAGTTTGAGGATCGTCCGGCGTCCCCATTTCTCAGCCAGAAAGCTGAGGGGAATAGTCATGACAAAGTCTTCCTCGTATCAGTAGGATAAATGCTATCGGGTAAAGGATACTTACCTCCGGCAACCCAGAGCGTCTCCATCACGCCCTGAATCCGACCCAGGTCTTTTTCTATCTCGCGAATCTTGCATAGCTTCTCGTCAACGCTGCCACCGGGCTGGATCTGCGACGGATCATTCTGGCGGTAGTAGTCTACGCAAAGACGCCTCTCGATCAATCGATTTGAGGGGAGTTGATAGAGGCTCATTGACAGGTTGACAAAGAGGCATAGGGTTAGCACGGAGATTATTGGCGCGACGCGTTTGCGAGACCCAGGCCGCGCCGGCAGAGGACTGGGCTGACGCGTGTGCTCTTCCATGTTCTATGATTGATAGAAATTGAGTTTATTATTATCTTGAGCTCATCGTTGATATTTTGCGAACTGAGATACCGGCTGAGGTTTTATCACGGTGGACAGTTCGATGACAGACCGATATCAACCTTGTCGGCATACCAGGCACGTGCGATAAGATATCATATTATCGATTGGTCTTATCTTATCAGATAGCGTAGGTCTCAACCAGAAGTTGACGCCCCAGTCTTGACGGCGTCGCCATCATGGAACTGAGATTTTTCGAACCTTTGTTTTCGCTGGAAGCTTGTCTGTGACATAGCATGTTCTCGTATGTACCAGACACCAGCAACGCTAGCACCGGGTCCAAAACTCACAAACGCCAGCAAGATCCAGAGTGCTGCAGCGAACACGTGTATCTTGGCTCGGCCGACTCTATTCAAATCCCAGATAGCTTGGACCGCCCACACATACGAGGCTAGGAAGTATACAAATAGCCCAGTCTGTTGTGTTGCTTGTATATGGGGTGGTCCCTCGAATATAGCCGGTCTACCGAAGTTGAGTAAAGTATTGGGGTCAACGTTGCGAACGGCTTGCGTGATGGCAAAAAAATGCCACAAAGCGCCGAAAAGTCCAGCAGCCAGGTATATACTGCCCAACAGTTTGAGTTCGGCTTTTAGTGCTTTGTTTGGACCCAGTGCAGTTTGATAGCTGCCAAATGATCCGAATATTGTGACTAATACGGGAACCAGCAAGGGCCAAAATGACTTGGTGGCTTCCATCCACTGGGGGAGACACGTGTCTGTCAGGACAGGGCCGGTATGAATTGCTTCTGCTATCACGAACGTGGTGAAAATATGCCTGGCGTGTCGTAGAGGAACGAATCTTCTAAGAGGCCACCAATATGATTCGACATCAGATATCAAGGTGTAGATGAGGTAGTATAACGGCATGGCGACTCCGATTCCGGCGTATTGAATCAGCATGAGCCATAAGACAGGCCTAAACACGATCAGTATCCACGCTGCTTGCCCAAATAAAGATGTCTTACAGTCCAAGAGGCGTGAGTTTGTTTCTTCCTCTATAGCCTTCAATCATGATGATGGCGACCGGCTGGATTAAATGGCCAAATGCGTAGAGCTTTAGAGGCTTAAGATACGACATCCAAGCCATGGCCGTCCAAGAGAGAGTAAATTCATACAAAGCTGATCGGTCGCCAATAATATCGTGGGAGGAGTTATCCGAGGCAAATCCATCGGTTGCAGTACCATATTTGCCTGCAGAGACTGCAACAACCGCGAAAATCATATAGGTCATCATCAATACCCATTGTATACTGCCTCTTGACATTGGCTCGCAAAGCAGTTCCTGTTTGTATGGTATTAAGTTCTCATGGTGTTCCACTGGTAACATATCCAGCATTTCTCCACCGGGATGTTGAGAGCAGTAGCCAAGAGTTACGACTTGCTCATCTACCAGCGGAAGCAGGTGGATCGCCATAAGCTTTTTCAGAGGCGTATCAAGTGCTTCTGTGTTCGCACGGTTATGAGAATAACGATGGTTGAGTTCCAACCTGGGTTTTCGGCGAGACTGGACATCTGCAAACATGGACTCGACTTGGACGGTGGTTAGACGTCCTGAACGGCTCCGTTTGAGTGCTTTCACAAGGTTGTTTGTCAGTAAGGCCACGCTCTCAACGGCAGCATTGCCCCCTTGGCCGCCCACTGGATGAAACTGTTATATGCGTCAGATGGGTGCATATCGTGTATTCTCTGGGACCTACCTTGTGCGCTGAGTCGCCCAGAGTGATGATTCTGTCAAAGTGCCACTGCTTGTAGACATACTCCACGAGTGGAGTCATGACAGCACTCACTTTGTTTTCAATAAGTGTTGAAAACTTCAGATTAGGCAATATGTTGTCGTCAGCAGCTCCGGACAGCGACTTTTGGAGATCCTTCTCGGTATAACGTGGAATAGCTGAGCCGTGAACCTTTTCCGGGAGCTTTTGGAATCGAAACCAGTAGACTCGCCCTTGGGGGCCTCCAGTAACGAGATACGAAGAGCTGTTCCTGAATACGCAATGTAGATCGCCTGGGTTGATACCAGGACATAAATTAGAGATACCGAAGATGCAGCTGTTTTCACAGGGAGGTGCTGTATCCGTCAGCCAGTGTGTTCATATGTTTTGATCGTATCTTGACTCACCCTCGTGCTCGTTTGGGTCAAAGAGGCCTGGTGAAAGCCTGCCAGCTAGCCTCCACATCTCAGAGCGTACTGTACTGTGCACGCCGTCCGCTCCAACAAGGATATCACCAGCAATAATCGTTCCGTCTGATGTGACTGCATGAACCCCGCCATTGACCAACTCAGTCCGGACAACTCGCTTGTTTGTCAAGATTTTTGACTTGTCCTTTATGTTGTCGTAGAGCACTTTAAGAAGCATCTTTCTGTCGAGGAAGACCATTGGGTATCCATGCCTTCAACAGTAGGGTCAGTCGAAGGAGGCTTAAGATACGTAAACATACTGACCTCTCGACAAGCCGCTCGTCCATCTCTGGATGGCGGGCTAGAATTTGGCCGTTGGTGTCTCGGAAGTTGAAAATCTGTATAGGAGGCGCAATTTCCATGACTTTTTCGTATAAGCCGAGCTGGTCTAGGATACGATTTCCATGAGGCAGTAGCCCGATGCTAGCCCCGACCTGAGGCGCTACGGTGGGATAAGCCTCCAGCACCAGAAAGTCGATGGCATTGGCCTGGAGCATGTTTGCCAGGCTAAGCCCAGCAACGCTCGCGCCAACAATCACAACTCTGAAAGGACGTTTGTCAGCCATGGCGACTGAGATTGTTGGAGAGTCATGAGTTGTTGCAAAAGCTGTTGGTTGAGCTGACGATGTCCCAACAATTCAGGACCTGCCTAATCGCGTACTTTACGCGTATCCACCAGGCCCTCACGCTCCGCCTCCTCGTTCTAGGGTAGTTGTCCGAATCATGTCGATAAGGCCGCAGTGCTGGAAAGACAAAGAGGTTTGCTATTTTATGCGGATCGCCTTAATTTCCTGATAGTTCTCTTCTCTTTTATGCAACTGTACAGAAGCACCCAGCGTGTTATGTGCTTTGTTTGGAGAGCAGAATATGGCAACTGACTTCTGTATGACAATCCTGGTTCTGCGCAAACAGCCAGACATTGATTGAGATATCCAAGTCTGTAAATTAAAATATAATCCCCACACTTTCGTCATCTCAAATAATCATATATGCAGCAGTTTTCTGAAAGTATTGCCTGTTTCTCTTTCTGGTTTGGCGGACACGCATCTCACAGCAAACATTTTCAAGATGCTTCCGATGACGGCGGTCAATTCATTGGTTCTTTTAGTGGGTAATCAATCGTGCTCAATCATGCGCGTTGGGAAGTTTCCTTCGGCATTTGGATCCTTTGTCTACTGATAAAGTCTTCTCCTTGGGTTTGTTAGTCTATGCATAGCTAATCTCCATGTTTATTCCCCCATGGAGGCCCCGGATCAAGGTTCAACCACTGAATTCGGGGAAATTGGGGTCACGCATAACTCCCCCAACGCAACTGACGTCAAGGGTCCTCTCAGATGCCATTGATAACGCTTTCATTGATCAGCTAGACGTGCCGGTACCCGATTTTGGTGTCACCCTCGAGCTTTGACGTGGCCCATCGAAGCTTTTATCCCTCTGGCGAAGAAAAGACTCATACCTTGTGGGGTAAAGGTTTTGCCGGAGGCTCAGAGACGCCTGGAGATTTTTTCTCCGCGCTGATCTCCGGATGGTCCGGGGTCTGGGTATTGAACGGAGATAGTGGGGGTTACGCGAGGTCGAGGTCCCTTTCTAGGCTTTTTCCAGAGGGCTTTACTGGTTCTACAGCGGTAAATGGCTTGTCCTTGGCGATGATAGTGGATGTTGAGGCTCAATATGAGGCTCAAATGGCTTGGAAGCCAAGAGGCGTTAAGCCGCCCTTCCGTAAGAGGCGTCAACGCGACTCAGGAACAGATTCGTCGACGACTCAATTTGCCGATTTTACCAATCATTTAAGCTCATTAAGCTCAATCGAAATTACGTGAATGAATTGATCAGATAGCGGAAGCACACCGACGACAATCCCATCTCGTTGCCCCATACGGGGAAAACGCTCGTCCGGCCCGACTCATTTGCTCCATCGACTCCAGCGCCCCAGAGCAATGTGGGCATTTTTGTAACGTAGCGCATGGAGAAGAAAACTTTGTCAGGATGGGGAAGAACAAAGACTCACCACTTCAAAGTTGGGGCCCCGGATCCCGCTGATTCCTATAAAGCTCTTGATCTGGAGTCAGTTCGTTATCTCGACAGCTCCTCTGCTCGAATAACTCACGGACATACTGATCTTGTAACCATGGGTATCCTCACTCTTGCTGAAGATAGGCCGACGCCGCCTTCGGTGTACAACTGGCGCATTTATGTGCTTGCTGTTGTCGCGTCTTGCGGCTCGAACATGATCGGTTATACAAGTGCCTTCATTGGAACGACTATCACGCTTGATTCGTTCAAGAAGGAGTTTGGGATCGACACGAAGACTGTCGAGGAGCGAAACTTGATCAGTGAGAACATTGTCTCGCTTTTCATTGCTGGCGCCTTCTTTGGTGCTCTTCTCACTTACGTTCTCAGTCACTGGGTTGGCCGCAAATGGTGTCTTGCCATCGCTTCCGCTACCTTCACGCTCGGAGCTGGTCTCCAATGCGGTGCCGACTCTAGCACTGGCTTGGGAATTCTATACGCAGGTCGTGTTCTATCAGGTCTTGGAACCGGTTTTGCAAGCAACATCATCCCGATCTACATTTCTGAGCTGGCGCCTCCTGCTATTCGAGGTCGTCTGGTCGGTCTGTACGAGCTTGGCTGGCAGATTGGTGGTTTGGTTGGATTCTGGATCAACGTGAGTCAAGCCTTCATCCCGTTCCATATTGCGCGCTTGTTAACCTTTGGATAGTATGGTGTCCAGAAGCACATGCCCGAAAGCCACCAACAATGGATTGTTCCCTTTGCCGTCCAGATCATCCCGTCGGGCCTTCTCTTCCTTGGAACACTCTGGCTTCGCGAGTCTCCTCGATGGCTGTTCCTCAAAGACCGCAGAACGCAGGCTATGGAGAATCTTTGCTGGATTCGACAGCTCCCACCGACTGATCTCTACATCACCGAAGAGGTATCAGCCATTGATCACGCTCACGAGATCCAGAAGTCGACTGTTGGTATTGGACTTTGGAAGCCTTTCCAGGCTCTCAAGGATCGACCAAACATGATGTGGCGCCTCTTCCTGGGATGCATGCTGTTTTTCTGGCAGAACGGCTCTGGAATCAACGCCATCAACTACTACTCCCCAACTGTGTTCTCCGTAAGTTTACAACCATGGTCGCGTTTTGTACTAGTACCAATCTAACCTTTCACAGAGCATTGGAGTTCAGCATGATACTGTCAACGTAATGACAGGCATCTTTGGTGTCGTCAAGGCTGTGATGACCTTTGTCTGGCTTCTCTTCCTTGTTGATCAACTTGGTCGAAGAAAGCTTTTGCTTATTGGTGGTATCACCGGTTCCATCTGCATGTGGGTGTTGGGCGCATACATCTATGTCGTCGACCCTACCAAGAACCCCCAAGATCATTTGACTGGCAGTGGTATTGCCGCTATCGTGTTCTTTTACCTCTGGACCGCCGTCTATACCCCCACATGGAATGGTACACCCTGGGTCATCAACTCTGTAAGTCTTGCATTCCCAACTATTTTCCATCATCTAATTAGTGTCAAGGAATTCTTCGATCCCAGTTTCCGATCCCTTGCCCAAGCCTGCACGACCGCCAGCAACTGGTTGTTCAACTTCCTCGTATCGCGATTCACCGAACAGATGTTTGCTGCAATGGGATACGGTGTCTATATGTTCTTTGCGACTCTGTCCTTCTTCGCCTTCATCTTCGCCTTCTTCCTCATTCCCGAGACAAGTGGAATTCCGTTGGAGCAAGTTTACAGACTTTTCAAGATCAAGCCAATCTGGAAGGCAGACAAAATCCTCAAAGAGCAACTAAAACAGGAGGAGCAACAGTTCAGATCTGATGTCAAGGGTGAAGTGAGCCAATCCGAGAACCTCGAGGACGTCAGCGATAAGCGTGGCGAGGTCTGAAAGCACGAATGAGGTTCAGAAGTGATGAATATAATAGAATAGAAAGGGCTATAGAGATAAAAGGGCAATAGAATCGTATTAGACTATGGATATTGAAGTTAAGTTCTGTGTTGCGATTATAAGCTCTCAGCCACAGGTCTCAACTGCAAAGAATACTACTGATGGTGCCATGTATTTGGCCATTATGGGGAGCTCTCTTGCTCAATGAACATCCCCAGTAATTCGAAACAGAACAGGCGGAGTAGTATAGAAATCAATGGCCAAAGTTCAGCTCATAGAAGAGTGAGGCGATAATCTGATTGCAGAAGTCAGTAACAACTACCCCATATCTACCCTTCTTCCGCAACCTATACTTTCTAGTCAGGAATGAAACAAGAGGTTGATCCCACATCGAAAATCTTTGGCATGTTGCTATTGCAGTATAAACTTCAGAATACATTACAACGATCCCAGGATTGTATAACGCATAGGAGGCAAAGTTCATGTTGGCGTTTCGCTCTACCACAATGTTGGATTTAATAGCATGACTATTATGAGTTCCTGGTATTGAGATTTGAGTGACACTCATGTCGCTTGGAAGGTCTTTCATCCATTACCTGGGGTCGTGTAGATTCAGATTCATGCTGAGAGTTTGGAATGATCAAGAGGAAGCGATAAAAAAGTAAAAGATAAGAATTATTTTGACACTTCAGCATGTTTCGGGCAGCTTCTTGGAATATTTATACCTTTTGCGTCCTGATTAGGTGTCAAGCACTGACATGAGCAACGTGACATGTCTGTGCCAGCTGGTAATTGCGCTACTGATGCAAATACCCCTGCATTATTGGTAGACTTAGCTGTATTCAGTGCCTTGAGGTTTGTCAGCTGGGACAGTTCATAAAGCTAACTACGAGGAGAACCTATGTAAACCTCTTACAATATTCCAGGACCCGGTTAGTGATGTATTTCAGCTGCATCACAAAACACCGTTATGATGCCCCTCTTTGAAGGAAACCACCACCATCACTAATCGACGCCTTTGGAAATCTTAACCCTAGTCGATTCGAAAAGATTGATGATATTTTAGGTCCACACCTGTGAAAAGAATGGGTATCAAGTCTATTCAAGCTGTACAGTCTAAGGTATAACCATCAGGATGCATAACACCTGTCAAGTCTTTTCTCTGATGGAGAATGACTCAAGTTTATGGATCAAATCGCTGATAGGGCTGGATTCTTGCAAAAGCCCTGCTACAGACCCATCAAATTGAATCTGGGGCATCTGGAGCTGTAGATTACCTGGGGATAGGGTGATGTCGTTGCTCATGTGACGCAACTCATTAAGCATTTTCATTGCTTCCAGGTCGGCACCCGCAGCATCAACGCTTGCCTCCATGTGAGATGAGTCAAAGTTGGCCCTGGCTCCGTCTTGTCCTCCTGAGATACCTGCCAAGATCTGAGACTGTCTTGAAGGAATGTGGCTATCGGGAATTGACTCCAACTGATCCTCCAATGGCAAGTGTCTTGATGAGCAAGCGTACCGGCGATCCTGTTCACAACGGAGCTGGATATCTTTAAGAGCTCTCAATACCATACCGGCAGTATATCGAACAGACTGATTCGGTACTAGCATCCCTTCACTGATGAGATCTAAGAAGTCACACATCGAAGGAGCACACAAGTTATGGTCTTTTAGACCTTGAATCATCTATGACAATGAGTTGTTAGCTCATGATGTAGGATTGATTCTGATATGATTCTTACTTTCATAACTGCTTCTTTGACCTCCCCCCGGATGACACTGCTTCCAATCGGTGTGTACGCGTCTGTAGAATTCTCCTCTGTGATCACATTGTAGAAAGTGTCGCTATGATAATTCCCTTTTCTGTTCCGATGACGATCCTCCTCTAGTCTGCTGTCTGAGAAGGCCTTGACAGAGCTATCATCTCGCATCAGAAACACAGACGCATGCTCCAGAAACACGCAGCCAAGGGACCAAATATCGTATCTGGCGCCAACCTCACGGCTTACTTCACTCTCAGGTGCTTTGTAGGTTTGCGTATAACCTTTAATACCAGCCCACGACGCATGGGACTTGGACTGTGACGTGTTGAACTGGGTAAGACCAAGATCGGCGATGACTAGATGATCTTTCTTATCCCCTTGATAATCACCAAACCAAAGCAAATTTTGCGGCTTTATATCGCTGTGCCGTCCGTACTTTCCTGCCAATGCAACGTGAACTATTTCCTCCATAGTGCTAGCAGTGTAGGACGAGCGCTGCTCGTGAAGACTACCCAGGCTCCGCACAATACCGGCGCATTGGCGGAAGAACCAACGCGCGTCTTCGTAGATATCGGGGCGGTATAAGCTTGGCATTGTTTTCCATAGATCAGTCAGATCGCCATCAGCCCATTCGAAAACGAGATAGTAGTAGTCGGCCCGACGAAAGGAGAAAAGAAGCTGATGAAGATGTTCTCTGTCTGCGAGCTTCTTGATAACCAACCGTCGTGCGAGAGAGTCTGCTTCACTTGGGTGGTCTATTGAGCTGTGCTGAACAGCCTTGATAGCGAAGCACTTTGGTTTCGGGTACTTACCCCGGTACCATAAGTGCGACGGCTCGATGAAGACCTTTGTGACTTTACCATATCCTCCAGACCGAATCTCAGGGGGCTCAGAATCCACGAATGGTAGGACGAAATCTGCAGGGAGGCGAAAATGATCCATGAACTGTCCTTCTTCATCGATAGTGCAGAACAGGCTGCATAATTGCATCTGCTTCATAGTAAAGTATTCGGCTTGGGGATAGGACCAAGTCCAATCTTTTGAAGGTTCTATCTCATTCTTCTCACGATCGTATAAAATAGGTTGCTGCCCCTGTCGCCGGACGGTAACTGGAAGCTGACTATCTTCTACCTTTGCATTGACAAAGTCTAGTAGAAAGCTCAGTCCATTCACCAATATCAGTGTAGCCATGATCTTAAGTCTTCGTGGTTCGCCATCAGCTCCATATACCTCGTTGACAAGGCTTATCAAAGCTTCATCCGTGAAACTTTGATTTAGTATCTTTTCAACATTCCTTGGGCTTAGAATCCGAAGAAGCTGTCCCAGAGGTATAAACTCTTGCTTACCAGTATGATCAATGGCGGGCTTCCTGCAGGCATTCATCAGGGCTTCCCAGACAGAGAAGATATCGATGTCAACCATTGGTGCCTCCGAATCCTGAACATCCCCAAAAATACTTGCAGACATTCTATAAGAAACTAATGACTCAAGCCATTTACGGTGACCCATATCAGAGATACTCCGAAACGTTGATGTGCTTTCTCTCTGAGATAATACTGAAATATGGATAGACCCTTGCCCTGTCCCAGGCTTCAAGTCGATTTCGGAACGAGATGGCGCTTCTCCCCAATTGGGGATACCTGGAGGCTCATAATGAGAGGTCGCTGATGAGTTGGGTAACTGTTGACTTTGCGATGCATTGAGGACTTCTGGTGATGTCACATATGAAGTGGTCCTCTTTGCCCCCCTCACTCTTAAACGAGGTTTAGAAGGTTTGACCATACCGTCAATCATGGAAGTCCGATATAGTCAAGGTATATCTCAGGTTAGGGGATGCAAGACAATGCATTTTATTGCTTATGATGTCTGAAGGCTGAGTTTTCCACTCTCAATTCAGCCGAGCCTGATTTCACTTCAGTACGCATTTGAGAAATATAAAGCCCTTCCTGAACTGCGGCTGAGACCCCCGGTTGAGACATTTGAGCTTTGCATATGGCCAGCCAATAGTCGCATAGATAATTCGAACAAGGCTTCTGGCCCCCATAACGGACATTGGCCAGGATGATGCCACGGCGGTTAGAATGCTTGGCCTGGAGCGGCTCGTGCCGCCACCTTTTCGTTATCAACTTCGCGAATCACTTTGCCCAGCGCCATTGTGCATGCTTCTGGCACCCTCGTCTAGCCTAATCTGAGGATAACTGCAGCCAGGGTTGAAAATTCCAGGCAGAAGCTATCGAGTGGCTGCCTTGATTGCTCAATCCAGAGCCTGCCTTTCCAAGGTGTGTCAGACGGAGGCCACCAAGAGAGGCCACTAGGCACAGCCCCCGCTTCTGAGGTTGCCTTGTCTGCCTTTTTTACAATTTGTCGTTTCTGAGTCATATCGCGTCCGTGATCGAGTCTTTTTAAATCAGCCACTTCCGTGTTTCTTCTTCGACTTCCATTTCAAGCATATTTTCATCTATCCGTTGACGTTCCACTTCATCAATATCTCTTGTCCTGCTCTCAAAATGCCCGGGCAAATACAACAGCAAACGAGTGGGCGTGCAGTGACCAGCTCATCATACGATACTATCCGCATCAATGCAAAGGACGTCAGCCCACAGAAGCTTCTCGCTATCCTCGAACGAAGTCTCCCCCGAAACAAGTTCTCTGTCGAAATGCAGCAAGATATATACACCATACGATGGGACCGGGACTCTTTTAGACGTGGGATGTGACAACATATTGTTCCGCGCAAAGCGTCTTCCCACGACCTTCAGAAAAGCTCCCCACACGAATGAGCACACCAAACCTACAAACCATTATTCATAACAGTCTGGGGACGTAGGTTCTCTTAGACTCGTCATCATTATCATCATCACATATATATAGAACCATAGCAATTGGCAATGAAATGAAAGGGATTCAACGAATAACTTGAATCATAAATTAAGGAAGCGATAGCTAGTAAATCACAACATCCTCACCATCCATTGCGATGTTATGTTCAAGAAGCCAGGCCACTCCAACTCGAACATACACCTTTGCTTGCTCTGCCTCGTCTTCGGATAAGCTGACAAGGAGAACGTAGTATACCTGGACCCGAGATTCTCGCTTCTTGTCTTTACCAAGGACAACCCCCCGCAAGTTGGATAGTTCGAACCCAGACCCTTCATCAAGTTTGACTCTATCGTGCATATCCAGCTTGTCCAATTTGAGATCTCTAGCAACTGCTTTCAACACAGTCCTCTTGCTGTTTGTACCGGTTTCCTCGCCAGATCGAAGCAAGCAGTCTGTACTCCATTCGACCTCGTCAAAAGGTATATTCGCATAGGTGATCGGACCCTCGTATGCCATCCATGACCAAGAAGGAACATGATAGTCATCTTGAAACGTGATACTGTTCAGAAAGATATTCTCAGGTCGGGACCAGAGCAGACTTCTCGCCAGGTACTGCTCAAAGACACCAAACTCGCCGCGAGTCTGGAGGACAGATGAAAGGTGTTTCTCCAGACCCAGGATGGCCACTGGTCGGTCTGACGTGTAGCTGAAATTGAGCCTGGAATACTTCTCGTAAAGATTTTGAAATAGAGTGATTCGTCCACCTTTGTAGTACTTGAGTATCGCCCTGGGGAAATCCGAGTCTGCGAACAGAGCTGATTGGGGACTAACAAGAATACTTGTTAAACCGGACATGAATTACGATGAGCAATGAAGAGTACTTACTTCGACAATTTGAAGAGCCGCTCACAATGCAGTCCATTTCCGCATTCCCAGTAAACTTGTGTCTTGGTGAAGTGCAGTGTTCTTCTAGATAAAGCTCGCTCCTGCATCACCCAACCGCGCGTATTAAGGGGTGCTGACTCTAAATCTCTGTTACAATTTTCCATAAACTCCGAAATGTGAAGCAGACCTCCCTCGGGAGTTTTCAAGGTCGCAGAAAGTGCTGAGTTGAGCTTTGGAGTGAGAAAGCCCTCGTTAGACGCCGCTGCTGATGCCGCTGCGATTGTGCAGTAGGCGTTGCTGAAAACCTGACCCATTCGAGCGGCTTCTCGTCGCCAGTCTTTCGGGTCGTCCTGGATGATACACAATGAGTCTATCCACAAGTATGGGATCTTGAGTGCTCTGGTGACTTTGATGGCTTCCTGGAAATTAAGAGGCAGTTGCTCGTGTGGTATCTCACTGCGGAATTTATCGATGTTGCTCGTCAGGGTTGACAGGCTCGTGCTGCCTCCCCAGCAGTGGCTAAGAGCAAGATAACGTAGGAAGCCAGAATCTTTAATATCCTCCAAATGTTCACTCGACTCGCCTACGTAAATCAGTCTAGTGGGCATCTGGACAGCACAGCCGCCAGAGGATGCGTCTCGTGCATGGCCGTGTTCATTATCACAAACATAGAGCCACTTTTGAAAAAGACGATACCGTTCAGGACTTTCTGGAGGGGACAAAGTTGGATATCCCACTTGGACGGATCCAAGATCGTCAGAATTGTAAGCTGAGAAAATAATATTTAGTAACTCATCGATGAGACATGCCGAGAACGTACCAGGATCAGAGAACAGGGAAAGGATTGGCGGGCCGTCACGCCCCTTCAACTTGAATGTAGAACCGTCCCGAATGCAGTGCAATTCTTGATCCTCTTCAAGACCAAGCCTTTGCGAGATGGCGTATAGAAGATTGCACATGTCACATGTCGAAGCAAGAGTTTGAAAGTCCCTCATTCTGCCACATATTGTAGCATTGGGCTCCCAGATATAAAGCTTTAAACATGAGTCGCATAATCGACTTCCGCCCGCTGGGCTCGGGCTGCTGGTTTCCGAGAAGAATTTCTTTGCAAACTCATTGTCGGGATTGGCTGTCCATTGATTGAGTAGCTTGGCGCTTTGCTGTTCCTGTTATTATACAACAAGTACTATAGGATGAGGATGGCAAAACATACCCGCTAAAGGGTTCCTGTAAGTATACAAGTTCAAGATGAAGTTTTCATGATGCACTAACAGTCTAAAAAATTGTTAATACAAGAGGACAACAGTTCAGTGTACGGGATTGCCTGATACATACATTCTATATACCGCCATATCAGGTTCTTCATCAGCTCTTCTATTCTCTGACAAAGGGCCTAAAGTTTTAACTCACATACTGCCTTGCTGTCAGCCATCAAGTTCAAAGCACCGGTGTCCTGATTATTCAACTTACAACCATAGCAGCTGTATGACCCGAAGGAACAGCCGTAGTGTGCAAGCCCTCGTCTTGAGTACTAGACGGCTCAGGTTCGTTTTGATCCATGCCGTCATTTGCGCCTGATAGATCCTGTTCTTGTTGAAGACGGTCGGACTCGGCGTCCTGATCGGTAGTCAGGCCTAGCGGCAGATCAAGTTCATCCTTTGGTTGGAGATACTCACTGTAGCTATCTCTGATACTTTCCAATTTCTTGTGAATATCTGACGCACTGCTACGATCATCGCTGTTGACAAGGAGCATTTGCTTCAGGGCCAATTCCAGAACTCGTTGGACGACCTTGTCACCTTCGGTATCCTCTACAGCATCTTCCAGGTTCTGTATCCTTTCCTTAACTTTGTCGTCAAGGTCTTCGCGTCCAGAGTCCCAGAAACGTCGGTCCCTTTTCATAGACCGGTCGAATTCCTTGTACTTTTGCCGGCCCAGTTTGGCCCAGATGAGAAACTCGATGAAGACGCAACCGAGAGACCAAATGTCGAACTTGCGTGATAGCTTGATGCCATCAGAGTCTTCTACTGGCTCCCCATCATCATCAAACAAGAGGTCAAATTCAGGGGGGCTGTATCGCCTCGTGGTAGCCTTGGCAGTCGTCCCATTTAGTCGCCTGCTTGTTGCCAGGATGTGAAGCTTCGAGAGTCCAACGTCTGTTATCTTCAGGCGGTAGCTACCAGACTTTTCAGGGAACAATAGAATGTTGGCAGGCTTGAGGTCACCATGTCGATATCCCTTGTCCGCCAACAGACTCAAAGCGCTGCAGAGTCCGACCATTTGATCCAGCATCCATATGATAGCAGCCATGCCCTCATTAGAATTGCTTTTCAAGAAGTTATACAAGTCTCCCCCCTTCGCCCACGGGAAGAAGAATAAAGCCTGCTTTCCTCTGGTACAGGCGAGAATTGCTTTGACAAGATGGTCGTGATCCAGCAATCGAAGAGACTTCACGTTAGTCATCTCTTTATTGACATACTTGATTTGGTCCTCACTCTCCAGCTCCATTTTCTTCATGGCCATCGAGTGCTATATCACGTCAAATCAAACATGCTGAAGAGCCGGGCTTGGTAGACTTACTTCTATCTGCTCTGGAACATGGGCATGGTGCATCTTGATCTTGGAAACGGAGCTAAATCCAGAGACAATCGCGTTGCCTTTCTCGACCAACGGCAGAGGAATACCTTGCTGTAGCGCATATTCGAACTCTCTCTCGAAGATAGGGGCCAAGAATGGCCATTGCTTCTGCGTGAAATAGTCGACATCTCTATAGTGGATTCCTGCTCCGAAGGGAGCAGTTGTCCAGTCTGAATCTTTCGCCCTTTTGAGTTTGTACCCTTCGCGCGTCCATAGAACCTCTATAGGAAGATGATGATCAGAAAAGTCATTGGATAAGAACTCGCCAATACGATCTAGCATGTCGGCTCGAGCTAAGATAAGGAAGATGATCTTCGCAGGGCAACGTCTATCATAAATTCGTTTCTTCAAAACGTCTTGATTTGGACAGTTTCGATCCTTTAGGATGTCGCTGACGCACTCTTTCGATGTCAACAATTTGATCGTAGTAGTCGAGATGAAAATTTCATCGCTCGAATTTTTCTTTTCCGCATTCTCGCACTCATCCAAGAAACGAACTAGGGTCCACGGTGTCGCAACCATGGCTGATTCAGTTGATTTGACGTGGTATGTTGGGGCTGCAGATAAGGCGGGACCAAATTGTAGATGTTGAAGATCATGGTGAAAATGGGGTGCAGACAAATTATACCTTGGGTTTCTCGATGGTCAGCAACACGCATCAACTAGACACTTTCAGCCGCATCATGCCTTACCATGCAGCACAGCCGAATTGTGAAGTAAGCCTATCATGAGGGCTTTTTCAGGCTCCATTCGCATTTTCAACTGTAGTGGTGCTGAAGCCAACGTCATAATTTTGACGTCTTTTTAGCCTGTTTAGTCGCACCCATGACCTTCTTTAGGCTATGCTAACATCAGCTGATATGCATATTGGTCAAGGCATCTAGCCCCTCCTCTCGTTGCCTCATCTGAGATTGTAGTTGAATATCGTGTTTGCGTACTGTACAGTGGAGTATGGTAGTGATTGTGATATTGAGTAAGTCTGTTGCGAACTCAGACTATGGTCTATTATATACTAGATCTAATTATCTATTTTCAATTACGCCGCCGCATAAGCTTGGCCATATGGCTCCAACTTGACTCCTTCAATATCAACATATCCGTACTTAGACTGATCATCATTATGCGCCATACCCTCACCCCACTTCTGCATGGATTCTTCGAAAATTCGCTTGTGATCCTCGCGACTCAAATCAAGAGGATGCTTATCCTTACCAACCAGTCGGATTCTGCAAGGAAATCAGCCTTATGTTCTTCAACATCCATAGTTCTTGTGTAGACTTACTGTGTGCCAGCAGCAACATTGGTGATACCAAAGTTCTGCTCATCGAGCAAAGTGTCGATTGCGCTGTTAGCCTCACCCTTGAGGATCTTGGCAGGCAAGTCGAACTCATTAGTAACGGGTCGTGCCAAGCCAATACCATGAACCGTCTTGAGAGCCTCATTCATAGCCTTAACTGTCCTTAAGCCACCGGTGACGTAAGCCTTGGTCTTGGTAAGCTCAGGGATAATCTTTTCAGCGAATTCCAGGAAGAAAGCCTCTCGCTTCTTCGAACTCTCGCGCCGATGAGAGAAGGCAAGGCTCTGATAAGTTCCTCCAGAAAGCTCAACAAAATCAAAGCCATGCTGTTCGAGTTGCTTGCAAAGGACCTTGCAGTCGTCGGTGGAGAAACCGCCTTCTTGGAACTCGACGCTATTGACCTTGATGGAAAGGCTGAATGACTTATCGGGGACACGGGCACGGATGGCATCGGCAATCTCGAAGATGATGCGAGATCGGTTCTCGATGGAACCGCCGTACTTGTCTGTTCTCTTGTTTGTCGTAGGTGAAAGGAATTGGGCCAAGAGATAGCCACTTCTCTCTGTTAATATCATATCCAGAGCACTGAGACTTGGTCTACTTACTGTGCACCATGCAATTGGATACCGTCATAACCGGCCTTGTAAAAGAACTCAGCAGCATGAGCAAAGCCCTCAATAACATTCTTGAAGTCTTGCTCATCCATGGGCTTGGGCTTGGCAAAGTGCATGCCCATCACCTCACCCTCCAGTTGCACATCACTAGGAGAAATGGGGTTCTTTTGAATGTTATCGGCGACCTGGCGTCCAGGATGGCTGACCTGTGCAACAATCAAGCTTCCATGCTTCTTGCTAACAGTTGCCAATTCCTTGAACGCTTCAAACCGCTCACCGGACACAGGTGCATCTCGGGGCACGATCGGGTTTCCAGCAGCCTCGAGCTGGTCATACTCAATCATAACATTTCCAGTCAGGATAACACCGAAATCTCCCTCGCCCCATCGTCGGTAGACGTTGATAAGTTCTGGTGTAGGAACGCCTCGCTTCTCAAGGACTTTGGGATCCCAGGTTGAGAGTCGTTCTGTCATTGCAGCCTTCATAAATCGGTTCTTGGCGCTTTTACCGCTGAACTCGAATTTGAGAGGCTGGCCCAAAGGGCTTGCGTCTGCAGGTTCAGTAGAGAATCGTCTTGGTGCCATTTTCAAATAATATTATTTGATAACTTGATGTTCTATTCACTACAGTATAGATGCCGAGACATTTGCACGTTTATAAACAATTGCGAATATTAGAAATCGGATATTTGTGATGTCATGACTTGTATGGTTATTGTTCCATCATTGCCACGAACTTCGGTCCAAAGACCCAGTCTATGCCGTCATGTTCCACTTTCAGACCACAATTTTGGTTTAGTTCACCGCGTCGGTGCTTGGAATAGAAACTCTTTACCGAGGCATGGCTTCGATATAACGTTAACACCATCTCATGGAAGGGCGCTAGAAGGTTCTTGGATTTCTGCTGAAGTTTCAAGACAATGGGAAACTACGTTTCTGTGACGATCGCGCGATTCATGAGTAAGGCACGATTATTTTATTGATTGGGGCAGGTTATTCAGCATGAGTAATTGGACAACTGCCGAAGTCTATGACGCGTGTTTGACAATTGGGACAGGCACCGACAGCCTACCCTGTAGACATTGACTACACAATGGCTCGCGTCTGGTCAACGCCATAAAATGTTGGCTGTAAATTTGATGGCGGAAAATAAATAAAGTCAGGATAGCAGAAACAGTGATGCAATCCTAGCCCGCTACTTGCGCCATTGTAGGGGCCTCATCGACCAGAACATTATCCTTGACCTCATGCCATGGAGTTCTGAAAGCACTCTCGAAATTCTCCTCTGCATACCGTTCAGCATCAAATTGGTGGATCCAATCCTCGCGCGGGAATCCGATGCTGCTAGGATTGTCCTTGACTTTACCCCAATCCGTCTTGTGCCAAAGATCTCTGGTTGACTCTCCTGTCTTCTGAACCGCTTTCACGCGCTCATATCTATCACTGTGTTAGTTTTGCGGAAGAAATGTTCAAATGGCAGGCTGGATCTCTCCTACCTCAGACTCTGATGAGCCTTAAGTGCACCAGGGATGTTACTCTTCCCCGCACGCTTCAAGCAGACAGCAACAGTAACGCCATCTTCCATAGCTTGAGTTGCGCCTTGAGCACTCGTCGGTAAGAAAGGATGAGCAGCATCACCAAGAAGTGCTATTCGCCCTTTGTTGCTGATCCAAGTCGGTAACGGATCGCGATAGACCAGTTTCCAATCAACTACTGACGGCGTTTTTTCCACGATCGCTCGGCATGTAGGATCCCAATCCTTCAGGAGCTCTAGCACTTCTTCTATCTTACCAGGGAACGACCATGACTCATCGATATCGTGGTCATCTTTATGGGTCAGTACCCAGCAGCAGTCCTTACCCCCTTTCAAGGTCGAGAACAAAAAGTGCACATCTTGTCCGATCCAGCCGTTGAAGGTATCGCCGTTCTCGCAGAACTCCTTTGTGCAGGGGTCTTGTATCATGTCTTTGTTCGAGAACCTAATGCCTGTTAGTATATGATTACCCGTCACCATACAAGATCCTGATCTCACCATGCTCTCCAAACAGCGTATCCACTGCTCTTGGGCTTGTCGACATATCCTAGAACAAGCTCCCTTGCCTTTGACCTCACCCCATCAGCACCTATCACCACGTCGCCAGTAATCTGGAACAAAAGTCAGTGAAAGGTCTGCATTGAGAAATATGTAAAATACCTTTTCTCCAGTCTTCAGTATGATACCAGCTTGTGTATTGTCCTCAAAATACTCAGACACTCGTTGGCCGAGATGAATTGGAATGCCCAGCTCATCACGTGCATAATTGAAGATAATCTCATGCAGCTCGCCTCTATGACCGTTCAACACTGGGGCTTCAGGGTTAGGAGGGGGTCGTTTTTGATGATATACGACCTCTCCTGTGTCCCATCTGTGAATTCTGAAGCCATATTCTTGTATGTCGATGCATAACGGGCGTAGACGGGCTACAATCTCTCCGTCAGACCAGCGATTAAAGATCCTGCCGGCATTGCCACCAAATGATATGATGTCTCCGAGAACTTTGAGCTCAGGAAAGGACTCATAGATCTCAACGTCATGACCCTGCCGATGGCATTCAATAGCGGCAGTCAAACCGCCAAAGCCGGCCCCAACGATGATGACCTTGATACCGGATTTGTGAGCCGCCATGATTTGATAAGACTGAACAGGTGGTACTGGCACTTTCAAAACTTTTCATCTGGGGTTTAATGCAACATGTCACTTATGTGACCATGTGGTTAGCGGAAAACATCACCCTGGGAAGCCGAGGTAGCTGTCCCCGTCTTGTTCCCCGCCCTTGTTGGTCTGCAACCAGGATCCTTCTGCAGCCAAGAGTTGGTTGATTATGCCAGTGTAACAAACTCGCTAACAAGCTCTACGGTACTTGGATAATAGTTCTGACTCTGTCATCAGTTTGGTTCACTTGCTACTGATTACGCTCAATTCATAGCATGCTTCCATTCTAGACACGGAACAGCCAAATCTGATGCTCGAATTACAGGGCCGTAAATGTCAAATGTTTCACCTGATGGCGAGAACAAACTGCTATCGCCTCTCTATTCGGATATTATGCAACGCGCTTGACCTCCGTGGGATATCTATACGCTAACAGCCAGGTTCGTGGTCCTATTGGCAGAGAACTATGCAAAGCAACACACGTCCTGCAGGCTGCGAATGAGCTTCAGAACGTGGCTGACATGTCATCTCTTTGTCAGGCAATGTTGCGACAATCAGTGCCAGTCTGAATGATGAGGGGGAAAATGTTACCCTGGTCCCGGCATTTGGCTCGGGAATTAGCAGCGCAGCCAGTCGCGATGGCTCTCAACTTAAGCTGAAAACTCATGCAAGACGAGACTAAAACTTCAGCATGACTCTCAGATTGCGGGGGAAGTACTTGGCAATTCCATTAGGCTTCACATCTTGTTGGATAAAGTTGATGCAAGGGTAGCTCTAGTACATAACTTTGTAGCTTTGGGTTTAGTTTGACAACTCTTCCCATCGGATGCATACCGCCGAACTCAGTACGATAGGGCAACTCTCCGGAAGAAACACCCCGATTACCCAAAGAGACAACACTCTTTCCGCACTTTCAGGCTGACGACCGGGTGCAACTCTGACTTGATCTGCAACTCTAAGTGGAACCTATTATGCACCCCGCACTTCGGTTGAGCGCCAACCCTCATCGATATAGTTAGTGATAAGAGGTTTCAATGTTTTTGTCTGAAGGAACAACAGTGAGATGATTGGCCAAGTCCCTCCAGTTGAGCTCCAGTATGAAAGGAAACGGTAGCCGCAGAAAGACGATGTCCAGCGCAGTTGACTGCTCGATTCATTTGATCGTCCTCACTCCATCTGGCCCTTGATTATGGCAGACCCATCGCAGGATACTGTTCGTGCCCACTGGCGATGTTTCTTAGCATGCGGAATCATCGTATTGTCTCCTTTCCAGTATGGCCTTGACTTTGGATTGATCGGTGGACTACAAGCCATGCCTGGCTTTCTCAAGGTAGGCACCTGCATTCCCTGACGTCCAACAAGCACTCGAGCATTGTGCTGACTACTGCTCTTGATCAGATCTATGGCTACCGAGACACCGAAGTCGCAATCGGGTGGAACATCGACACCACTCGACAGCAGCTTATTTCGTCCCTGATGACGATGGGCGCCTTCATAAGCTCCAGTCTCGCGGGGTTCGTTGCGGCAAAACTTGGAAGGAAAATGTGTCTTCGGATGGCTTGCGTTCTCTGCGCAGTATCGAACATCATCATGATGACCACGACACATATTGGGCCGCTGTATGTTGGTCGGCTTCTTATCGGGTTGGCCAACGGCTACTTCATGACCTTCTCTCAACTGTACATCCAAGAGAGTAGTCCAGCAAAGTATCGTGGTTTGTTCTTGACCGTGTTTCATCTGTGCACAACCTTTGTCAGTACTCCTATCTGACAGTATGAAGAGTATATCGATACTGACTCGTGGTTCATAGGGCACACTCATCGGTACCATAATCGACTGGGCAACAGCGAAACGCCCTGATCGCTCTGCATATCTCATCCCTCTCGGAATGATATACGTAGTTCCAGCTATCATATTCGCTGGTTTGCCTTTCATTCCAGAGTCACCAAGATGGCTTGTTCTTCAAGGACGCTACGAAGATGGTCTCAAGTCGCTCGAGTGGCTCAGGCCAGAGGGCGCAGATAACGAGGCGGAGATAGCAGATATCCGCCAAGCTATTGATAACGAGCGTGCATTGTCCAAGGGTGTCGGTATCCTGGATATGTTCAATAACCCAATCGACAGAAGGCGAACCATGATCTCCATATGTGCTGTTTGCCTCCAAGCTGCCACTGGGTCAATGTTCATCATTGGTAACCATCCCCGTTGTCGCCCAAGGGATACGTAACTGACCTTTACGCAGCTTACAAGGCCTACTTCTTCGCCATGGCTAAAGTTCAAGACCCGTTTGCAATGAGCAACGTTCTCAGCATGGCAGGTATGCTTGCTATCATCGCCAATGTTTGTATCGTTGTACGATATGGAAGACGACGAGTACTCCTCCTTTGTGGCCTCATAACCGCTGGATTCTTCCAATTGATCATCGCAACCGTTTATGATCACAACCCGGGTGCAATCGTCACCGGCAAGGTACTGGTCGCGCTTTCATGCTTCTACATGATGGCTTTCAATGTAAGTGTTTCGATATCTATGCAAAGATTGTGTTATTGACCTTCTCATTCAGGGCATGATTGCTCCATATTCATGGCTCGTTGCTGGCGAAATCCCATCACAACGCCTTCGAAGCTACACCTTCGGCCTTGCTGCAGCAGCAGGATTCCTTGGCGCTTGGCTGATCACGTTCACCGCTCCGTACTTCATTAATCCCGTTGCGTTGAACTGGGGACCAAGATATGGCTACATCTGGTTCCCTTCGTGCATCATTAGCGCTGTTTGGGTGTACTTCTACCTGCCTGAAGTTAAGGGACGAACCTTGGAAGAAATCGACGCTATGGTAAGTAACCCGAAGTCGATCCAGAAACAAGGCAAGATTACTCACCATTCTGTGTAGTTCAACGAGAAGCTGCCAGCCAGGAAGTTCCGAGGTTACAAAGTGCAGGAACCAGGTGTCGGAGAGACTGTTGGAAAGTTAAGCGTTGAGCTCAACGTCGTTGAAACTGAGAGAGTCTAGTAGCAACCATGTGGTGGGCTAGTCTGTATTCGTCACAGTAGCTGGTATGCCTCTATTATCTCCTTAACGGGCGAAGAAGCTTTAAGGCTTTCCTCAAGCAGTTTCGAGCTAGTAAGGAAGAAAGTCGACCCTCATATCTTCAATCGTCTCCCAAGTGCGCGTCGAGTCATCGGGGTGTTGAAGCCAAACTCTTTCCAATAGCTCTAGTGTCTTGAACAGATGAGGAGTCTTCATCCATCTTCCAATGTCTACCAGCTCGAGCCTGATCTCATCTCGCGCAGACCCAATAGCATAAAGCCCGGCGGTGAACAAGGGTGAGACTAACAGTACTCTCGGAGAGAGTCCAGACTCACGAGACATTTTATGAGCACACTGAATGATTTGAGTAACGCAGAAGCGGACTTCGGTAGCGAAAGGGGACAAAGACCCCATGCTACAGTATAGGTGTAAGAGTGCCATATAGAGAAACCCAGCGTTGCTGAGTGCGTAGTTTTGGATATCATTCGCTGAGAGAAACGAGAGCAGATCTGATGCGATGATCATATTCTCGGCTTTGTCACGAGAAAGCCTTGCGTGGATCTGATGAACGAGATCCTCCGTTTCAAGTTCGAGCTCAGCGGTGCGTACGTGCTTCTTTCCCAAGAGGGCTCCGACCTCTTTGAATAATGTAGGAAGATCAGACATGACGCCACCATAAATGTCGAGAAACGCTCCAGAATCGGTATGGCCGTGGACAAGAAGCTGACCGCCGAGCAGCCCGGCCGGGCTCAAGGAAGCTAGTGCTTCCGCATTATGGAACCAACTATCCAGGAACCCCGTGTTCACAGGAATGTGAGGCCTGCTCTTCACTTGTTTGCCTGCTTGAGACGTCTGGAGGATAGCACGCGCACCATCAAGATGAATGCGCCATAATGATGTCCCACCATAAATCTGAGCCTGGCATAGTGTTCTCGTGGTAGCCAGCGCCACAGTTTGTGACGTGGTGTCAGCATCTTCCAACAATCTTCGAAGATGGTTGATGCTGGCCCAATGGAGACTGTCGATAAGTCGCTGCGAATTTCCGGGCAGCATACCGATGGCATCGAGATGAACAGAGGCGAACGCCATCACGGCGTAGAGTAAGCTAGGCTCTTGGAGCGACATCGGGACGAGGAATCGGCAGATCTCTGTTTTGGCATAGCTGCTTGGGACGGTAAGTCTCATCGTTTCGGAGAGGTAGAATTGGAAGAGATATTTAGCCATGGGCGGAAGAAAGGATATCTGATGTTGCGGTCGCGTAATGGCCGCCTGTAAGGGGTGAAGGGGACCGGTCGGCTTATCTTGTGGGTAAACTCTTGATGAAACCTCCAGAATGCAATCGCTTTTCATGATCAAGGAGGCGTTGGTGGTGGTGACACGTCGATCTAGTGTATCCGGAGTGTTTTCCGTTACATGGCTTTTTGTCGAGTGCTGTAGCCTTGTTTCATGGCTGGCATTTGACCGCGTCGCTGTGGTCCTCCGCGATGCCCTGCGCCTAGGCGACTGGGCATGGGTCGTGCTGTAGACAAAGCCATTGCCTGTCGAGGCGTTGTCTAAACCAGCATAAGTAAGTGCTCACCCGAGTCTCCAGTCTATTAAGCATACCTGTTCTTTTGATATCGTGAAGACACTTTCCGAAAGCGGATTTTGCGAATGCTCTTCCGCCCCAACTCAGCGTAACCTCATATTTGCAGATGCTCCCAGCCTCGACGCATCTATCGCAGGAGGGCTTACTCTCGTCACACTTTTGCCGTCGGCGGCGACATCGTACGCACCCTGCTCGGGACCTGGC
Source organism: Fusarium oxysporum f. sp. lycopersici 4287 (assembly GCF_000149955.1). Classification (NCBI taxonomy): domain Eukaryota; kingdom Fungi; phylum Ascomycota; class Sordariomycetes; order Hypocreales; family Nectriaceae; genus Fusarium; species Fusarium oxysporum. The sequence continues at coordinate 981,404 of NC_030996.1, read as the reverse complement.
TTTCTTTGGTAACGATTTGAGAGTTTCTGAAACTAGAGCGCTCATTGCTGTGGTCGCGGCCGATTGAGATGAGTTGGTGATAGTTTGGCGAGTGACTCCAGCGAGCTGGGCTTGGTGGAAGTCCTCGCAGGGTTACACTAACGCCAGAACGAGATTAGTTCCCCCTGTCTGAATTAGCTGCTTGTTCCATCTCCCATGGGAGAACTACTGGGGTTCATTAAGATACTGTGCTGTATGTCGTTTTCTACTTGCAGGTTCTCTAGAGCATCCCACTTCGCCAATGCTCGAATTTATGTCAACGTAACATCGGCACATGCATCATATGTCAAGAGGTAAGGTAAATCTTAAGCGTTGCTATTGGCGGAAGAAAGTTTGTATTTTACTGTGCCTAAGATGCCACCTTTCTCCTTAGGCATTGCGTCAAAGTTCGACAGCAGTTTTTCTGGCCTTCAACAACCTGCAACCTCAACCCATTCGACAAACTTCAAATTGCACTTCTGGTCTCTCGGTCGAGATGTAAAAATCTGGTCATCCATGCTCATATCAAAAGACATGCCATCCGCAGGGGCTGTTCTATATCGCGAATAGATGTCACGCAAAAGTGTCTTCATCTCAACTATAGCAAGACTGCACAATGAGTTAGCCAGTATCCTCAACTGGGAGCTCGTATACTCACTGTCTTCCGATGCATGCACGTCCTCCATTAGAGAACACAAAGAATAGTCGGTTTCGCTCAGCTGAGCCTTTCTCCTCTAGCCATCTCTGTGGCTCAAAGCTATCTGGACGGGGGAAAACCCCTTCGTCCATTCGGTGCATCGAGTATGGCTGACAGCTCACGATAGTACCTCCAGGAAGCCAATGGCCATCAACAGTTGCGCCGCCTTCAGGAACGCACCTTGGTAAACTCATGGGGATCGAAGGAAAGACTCTGAGACCTTCTTTGACGACTGCTTCGAGGTACTCAAGTTGATCGGAAGGAACATCAGGGTTGGCTCTAAACTCATCTCGTAGGCGCTCCTGGATGAAGGTATAGCCTGGCTGAGAGATCTGCCACATCAGGAAGCACAGCGCATCCCCAGTGGTTTCAATCCCGGCAAGCATGTGATCCATGCATTCAGACGCGATGTCAAAAGTGCCCATGCCGAACTTCTCTTCCTGCATGCGACTCACCAGTGTAAAGTCAGCGACGCCGCCCTTTTTCACACCATTGAGCACAAGTTCTGTAGCTCGAGGAATACCGCGCGACTTTCCGAATAAGCCCAGCTTGCCTGCAACGCTGCCAAGAGTTGGGTGGTAATAGTTCAAGAGCCTCCCTGTTGTCATTTATGTTAGCGCTGTACCCTCTAAGGTTTTCGATGATACTTACTAACAAGGCTGTTGTCAAATACCGCCTCATGGAGTGTTTCTTCATCTGACGCCTGGAGAATCGAGTCACTGCCATGAGGATGGAACAGATGATGTGTGACGCAGTCGAACGCGTAGCAGTGGAGGAACATCTTCTTGATGTTAGCCAGGAAGCGCAGAAAGGATCAGACTCCCATACGTAAACGTCAAGCTCCTGCTTTGGAGCATCTTTGCAACGAGCGATGAAGTTTTGTGATCTCTCTTGTATACCGTGTAGAGAGGCTTCGCGGTTGACGTTGGTGTTTGCGTAACGGTCGGCGATTACTCGTCGTCTCTGGCTGTGCTGCACGGGATGTTTAGCGCTTTCATGGCTGCGGAAGGAGTTTGAGACTTACTGGGCCTTTTTGCAAAGTTGAGAACATTGTCCTTTTCTGTGTTAGTTCGGTGTGCCATAGTGACATTAAGGATCAACTGACCTGAGCCCAAACTGAGAGAAGAGGTTGTAGAAACTTGTCTTGTCAAAGCCACTGCCTTTGGACAGATATATCTCCTTCATCGCGTCGAGTGACGAGAAAACAACCTCATTTGGGGCTACACGGACTGCATTACCGTACTTCTGGTGCATTCGATGGACATATTGCGTTCTTTTGCCACGAAGCTCATGGTATCTCAGTTGCCATGGTGTTAGAAGACCTAGGCGAGGTCCTGGGAGGGAAGCTAAAGGTGAACGCAGACGGACAATTAGAACGCCGATGAAAATGAGCACGGCTGCTCCAGCGAGGTGGGCAAGAGAGAGGGTCGCCATTTTCGCTTGTGACGAGGAACAAAGATATGAAGTCTTTAGGAGGGGGAATGTCATATCTATATAGCCATTCCTTCGTCCATCTTGTCCAGCCAAAGTCACAAGAAGTGGAGCGTCTTGATGTGTACTGCGGGAGCTCGTCCAATCAAAGAGGCCATCGGATTGTCTTGACAACGCTTGTACCAAACAGGAATCTCTAAGAGATGGCCGATTGGCCCCCGCAGTTAGTTCACTGTTATCTTGATAACTTCCAGGCATGGAGTAAACATGATCAAATTTCACTCGACTCATCCAATACAAATTCAGGAATTTGGTTTGAGTAAATCTTTGTCTATTCTTCCTTGGGTTCTTTTCGGTCACTTATCTTAAAGACGTGGAAGCGGGGTCAAGCATTGACTTCTCTCTTCTTTCACCAAGCACCTTGCTTTCAAAATTGGGAGAGCTGACGGAAACGGAGATTCTTTCTTATGTTATTCTCTGCTTTGGGCGACTCGGTAGCAATCTGTGGAGAGCATAGTGAAAGTAAGAGCAGGCCAGCAAGGGTGACACAGATGATTAGGTCGTGAAGAAAATAAGCAACGTTACCGCAGACGATGTATCGATTCCAACCTTTCATTTGACTCTGGTGTGCTGATCGAGTAGTTGCAGGTGCCTGGGTTTATTGGTCACCACAGCTGCGGCAGATCATCTGCTAGGTGATGCGTGGTGTTATTCTTCCGGCAACGTCTGTCCATAACATCAATATGCTCTTAACCTCGTATACAGAAAGTGCATCACCATCTCATTTCCTCCAAGCACTCTCGGCAATTTCTCCAGTAAGCAGTGAGCTACATGGCTTGGATGGGTTAGGCTGACGAGCGGCTCAAATCTGACATATGATCGACCAGGACACGAGGTACCATTGCTGACTGCCGCATAGCCATTGGCGCAAGGACATTTTGATTACACCATTGGCGAAGAGGATCGACGTTCATGAAGTCACTCAGCCTCAAAATTGTGGATTGTGACCAGGGAGACATAACATCGAATACGGGAAAGTGATTCGAGGTACTGTATTGGAAACAAGTGCTGACTATTCTTCGTTGCAGCTTTAAACACTGCCTACGCCGTGTCAAATGGTCCGCAGAATCAACACGAAAGGTTTGGTCCGTATTAAACTGTAGGAAGCTTACCTACCTAAAAATAGTGAAGAGGACACGATGGCTGATGACGCTCAGAGTTACCCAAGTGTATATAAGAAACTCGCCATGCCCAATATTCAATTGCAATCCAACTCAGCCAACACTCTCTTTTACACTACTTCAATACAGTATCTCAATCTCCTATCAACTTCCAATCTCAAATAACCAAGTTCCTCGCTACCATGCACTTCGCCACCATCCTCATCACCGCGGTCGCGACCCTCGCATCTACCGCAACAGCTGCCCCCAAGACTGAAACCTTCGCAACAGCCAGCGTCTACGCCTTCAACCGAGACAAGAACACTCACAAGTTCGTCGACGTTCCTTTCGGCAAGCTCACGCACATTGACTACCAAATCACCGATCTTGAGCTCCGCGGCGTTCAGTTCCTTCTCCCCGACGACGAAAAGATCGACCCCGACAAGGTGACCTGTCAGATGTACAAGGACAGCCTTGGCACCCAGCCTGGGAGCGCTGCTTTTACGAAGCAGACGCGTGCTCATATCAGTCTATTCAACCCCGTTCAATTTGGATGGGTCTTGTGCTATGTCAACGTTGGTAGTGCCTAAGAGTCTGGAAGCCTCTGAGAGCAGTCAAGGATTATAGCTGGGGATATATACGGTGCTTTGTGTGTTGATAGTACATATTTGGGGAGGGATCTTAGTTTTTATTTTATTCTGTGGCAAAAACGGAACCAATTTACATTAATCCCCTTTCCCACATCCGTCTCTCCCACTTCGAAGCAATGGTTGTCTGTTCCTCTGGTTTGCCAACTCTAATGTATTGGCGTGCCTATAGGATGTTTTCAAATCTGAACATTTAGTCCAGTGTGAATCCAAAATTCATTCCTTTTACATAGACCTGAAGTGCTCAACGGTGTCCGAGAGCAACTGTGGCATCGAGACTACTTCACCAACAAGAATTTTGTACGAGGGCTTGGCGTAGTTGAAAACATGCATGGAGAGCTGCCGAGGTACTTTCCAGTACAGTTCAGACAGATTGAGAAACAGATAAATGACATAGTTGGCCAGGGACATACGCGACAATGACGAAGCCCAGTGACTCAAGAGACTTCACGATCATCCTGACAAAATCAGCGTGCATTCCCGAATCCGTGTACCGATCGCTCATCCCAAAACAAAGTTCCGAAAGCTCCAGTCTGACTTTGTTGGCGGACTTTCCGTTGTAAGTTTTCTCTAGTTGTTTCAGGACTGTTCTGGCTTTGGCAAAGTTGAATTGAAGCACTTCAGTCTTTAGAAGATCGGAAGCCTCGTGGCAGAACTTGCGCCGCTTTTCCAGGGCTGCTTTATCTTCCTTGCTTCTACTCTTGCATGTCGCCGATAAAAGAACGCCGACAGTTGCTGACACAACTGTGGTTGATTCAGGAAGCGAGGAGCCAGACCCCTGAAGTCAGGAACTTAGTGTTGTTGTTGTCGATCTCTAGAGAGTCTCCTGTCTTGCGAAATACCCTGGTTTCGAGGTCATTACTTTTAGTTCTCGGGGCGTTTACTTCGTTGTAGTGAATGGTTCTTTCTACCATGAAGCTACGACCACGTTAGCAGGTATTCCAATGATATGTCGCGATGGAGATGAACTTACGAGTCAACAACAGTACTTCCGTCCCATTCAATGATCTGAAGCTTCTTGTGGTCCCCGTGGAATAGTTCTTGGATCGTATAGATATATTCCGGGTTGTGAAACAGCTTTTGGGTAACTTGTGGCCACAGGTGAACAGAGCCACCAGATGTCAGTTCCTTACTGGACATGTTCAACAAGATTGGATAGGTCTCATGACTCTTTTCATCATCCATGAAATAGTACGAGAACGCCTTTCCGCAGAGTATCAAGTCTCCAGCAGATACGTCTTTGGTAAGGAAGAGCCCCATAACTCGGCCAGGGGCGACGCGGATCTCAACAAGAGAGGAGAAGGTGGCGCAGTCGATCAATGGAGGTGCCTCTTGAGCATCAATGAGCATGTTGGCAACAGCATACGCGCCATCATTCTGCTCCTTGAGACTTTTACCGATGTGTAGTTGCAGGCTCCAAGCAGGCACGCTCTTGGGAAACGCTTTTTTAAGAGCCCGAAGCTTCTGGTGGCACTCTTCAAACTTCCCCAAGGTGGTAGATCGCGCGAGCTTGAAGAAGCCAGGACTCCTCGGTCGAAGTTGTAAGGCCATCTCCTTCGATAGCGTCTAGCAACGCCTGACGAGGGCGATCGAGTTTGAGATAAATGTCGGAATGGCCGAGAAGTGCTTGCTGCTTCTCATCTGGTGACTCTGCTGTGTTAAGAGTCAAGGTTTATCTTGATCGTGTCAGAAGTAAGGTTGCGTGAATGAAGATCATGGAGAAACGGACGAGTGTAGTGCGGGCAACCAGTGCTCTTTGCTCGCGAGCCCTTCTCCCTCGGCACGATATTCTGCGCTACTCTTGATCTTTCTGTGGACTCTCCACTGCTCGGGGATTCTCTCGTCGTGGTCTTCTAGCCAGATGATGTCGCTTGGGTGGACGACTTGTAGGGAGTGAGTTCCTTCAGCCGTTTGCTCAAAGAAGGGATCTTTGAGGATTGCTACGGAGTCTTGAGCAGGATGTCTGGCAGTCAACAAGTCTTCCTGGAGCTGTTGATAAAGCGCTAATAGAACTGCTGTCCCTTCTTCATCTTCCACGATGGTCACGACGGCCGTGACCCGAGCGGGTGCGGTCTTGACCCGAAGCAAGACCTTCTTGCCGCGGTGATGAGTCTTGAGTCTCATGTCAGAGATAGGCATTGGTTCAAGGTCCTCCTTGGGGATCACGCATGGCACGTAGAGATCTGGGATCTGAGTGACGGAGAAGCTAGCCTTCTCTGCTGTGCCGTTGCGTTTAGTACCTTCCTTTCGGAGTGCCTCGACGAGGGCTTCAGGATCCAGATGGTCAGTTACAAGCTAGCCTTTTCTTACTGCTTCTTTGCTCATGGCAGCTTCCAACACTTTTATGAGAGCTACATGACCGTCTTCCGACCCGTCCTCCATGTCTATCTTGCTGGTGGTTTTGGTAGTGGTGATGGCGACGGATTTAAGGTGATTTTGTTGAGTCTTGGGGCTCAGGTGATGCAAAGTCTGCATTACGAAGATGTCAGTTAAACAAAGACGCACGCCGGGCGGGTGAGTGGGTCAAAGTCGTATTTGTCTGTGAGTTGTTTTCTTAGAATTATCAAGTTTGCGGTGAGACTACAATGCATCCCCTAGTTTGTTTGCTCTTTCCATCTGTTTGCAGCTGCCTACCCCTTGAAAACTGGGTTATAATGGCACCTTACATGAACACCAACTTCAGTCTAGCAATTAAAAGCTCGCGGCCATAGGTCGTAGCTGTAAATAATACATTGAGTAAAATCTAGATATAATACTAAAAGAAAGGGCAACCTAAAATATAGCTTTTCTCTCCTCATTCAAGAGAGATAAAGAAGGCTTTTAGTAAATTACCAGATAATGATACTAGATTGCCCCTAGGTTTTCATAAACGCAGCACTAATATCACTAGTCCTCCTCTTTACTATATCAGGGAAGGATTGTAGAATAAAACCCAGCTATTCGAGATACTAAGGCAGTGCCGGACTCTAGTAAAAAGCCTTTAACTCAGGTCAGGGCCCGTCGATGCACCCCACTGAAGGATTGTCTGCCTAGAAGTATTACAAGGCCTACCTCTAAGACACACAAGTTTTTAAGCCATATCAAACGGATGCTGAAATTGCCGAGAGTGTGCCTCGACCGTAGGGTCACGCTCTTGGGCAAAGTCAGTGCGCCAATCTAGTCCATAGGGCTGAGGATCAAGTCATCATGCAGATTATCCGATTCTATTGTGGCCCTTGAGATACCCTCCCCAGACTTAGTGTATCCATACCTCAGACCTGAGTCTTTTTTATCATTTTCTCATCCTTGCAGAAAGCTCTTTCTAGACCAAAGAGCCAACCATTCTCGCACCCAACATGAGTTCAGCTAGTCTAGACGGTCTGCTTTCCAGTGTGTAGACACCATCCCGACACAAAAACAGGAATATCCCTGATCTGACAAGGCAGAATCCCTCAACCAAAAACCGTTCATGTCTGTGTTGGGCTAGCCTTGCACGTAAGGGATACTGAACAACCGAGACACCAGAGCGATAGCGTTAAAACCGCCAGTCTGGACCGGTCTCGTGGCGTTGATAAATAAGGTTAAAAAGTAGCTTCGCTTAAGCCAGAAACTGTCAACAAATCAACAACCCTGTCACATTGATCACAAGTGTCTAATTCCGTAAGGTGGAATGAATTAGTAGTTGTGGCGGCGCGTTAGACCGCCAGGGCTGAATGTCACTAATCAAAGTTGGTGTTTGGAGCTGAAAATGCATCATGCGCTACTGAGCCAGGGGTCGTCAATTTTAACTGTTTATTTCCCACCAAAATTCCGATCACCGTTCGTCTGTGTTTCTGAGATCAAAACGACTTTCTTAATTACAATCAATAATGAGTCGCTATCAATCCCTCCCGTTTCTTGCCTCGGCACTTTTTCCCAGGGTCCTTGCTGGACCTGGTCAAAATCTCGACGCTATCTGCAAGTCCACTGAAGGGACCTACGGCTGCGAGGAATATTTCAAGATCCCATACGGCTCAGAGCCCATCACAACATGCTTCGACACCAGCCCCTGTGGCGTCCAAATCCTGACCAACAACCGCAACATCTGCGACCTTATCGGAGATGCCATGGGCAACGATGACTTCGTCAGCGGCTACACAGCATACTGCAGAGAGGCGCCCCGAGCTATCAAAGAAGTCAAGACGGAGCGCGCTGTATGGGTAGACGGTAAGCTCAAGGGAGCCAAGTGGATTGCGCTGGCTACTGCGAACAGCGCTGAAGAGGTTTGTCTTCCTTCATCATCGTCTCGTCTGATGCTAAAGCTGGAAATAGGAATTCGCCAACCGAGGCTTCAAGTACGGGAACACCAAGAGCACCGTTCTTTCCAACCAACTTGCCAATAAGGACGGATGGGTAGTACAGAAAGCAGCAGAGGTATGTTATCACCCATCCCTCGCCTCAACTTGAACGGTTAACTGACCAGGCTACAGATCAACACAAAGAGCTACTTCGATCTTGTCGAGCGCCTCAGCAAATGCGGTGCAGATGGATGCGGCGGAGAGAAGCTCGATTCAGTTATGGAATGGTTTCTTGAGTGGATTCCCAAGGGCACCGAGATCAAGAACGGCCAGATGTCAAAGATGCTCGCCGACTGGGAAAAGACCTTCGCTACACCCTACAAGAACCGAATTATGGCGATCAAGAATGCAGCAACCACTGTCCAAACCCGCGTCAGGACTGTTTCAACCAAGGTCGACTCGATCAAGAAGAGTATTTGTCAGAAGAACGCCTGCTCTGGCAAGACAGCTTCTACATACCTCAACAATGGTCGGTCACTATTCCCGTCTGCATGAGCTTTCATAGCTAACTATCACAGTGTCTGCCGCTCTCAAAGCCGTCAAGGATCTCAACAACATCATCGCCGCTGCTAGCTCTGCCGACGAGAAGCGCAAGTTCATCTATTACAACTTCCTGGGCAACATTCAGGCCGCCTACAACCTTGATGCACAGTATCTTATCCCTAACAACCTTGCTGATCTTTTGGATGATGGAAGGTTCGACACGCTTCGCGGCATCATGCATGGCTACGGTACTGTCACATCTGAAATCAGCATGTATGCCAACGACATCAAGAGGAACCTTACTCCCCTCATTCTCCTTACCAAGCATGAGTCAAGATCTCGCGATGCATTGAAGAAGATCAACGCTCAGCTTACTCAGAACTGGAAGAACAACGCGGAGCTCTCCAAGACTGCGGCTTCACGCAAGGTTCGTGATGGCTTCATCCAGATCCAGGGTCACCTCAAGAAAGAACTCCAAGGTTCCCTCACTACTCTCATTAATGCGATCGATGCTTTCGACAATGATTTCCTCAAGTTTCCTCTCCGAGGTAACAAGATGGTGGTCGAGTGGGGAGCTGCTCCATATGATCGCTGGTACAACCTTGAGTTCAAGTATCCTTGCAGAAAGGAAGTAACCAAGACATTCACAGAGGCTGGATTCTCAAAGGATCACACTTGGCCTGTCTTCAGCCCCTGTACTTTCACTACCCAGAAGGTTGATATGCCCAAGGGTTGGATTCCATACATCAAGTATCGCTTTGTCAAGCCATGATCGACTGACAATACTTCTCGATGGCAGTGATATCATGAACTTTACTTAGAGAGCTAGCAGTTAATGGTTATTTTAATGTACAAGCAGACTTCTGGAATATATCACAACTCACACGACAGTCAAACTCATTTTCACATAGTTGGGCACAGCAGCACGGTTTCCCCTGGATTGAAGCAGTGAGGTTGTAGAAAGGTGATTCCAGATACCTGGGCTTTATTACCCTTCTATAGGCTCTCCGGTCTAGGTAAGTCTTGCGCTAGTACCTCCTTCCGCCGTTCAATATCCTCTCCGGACCAAGATAGGTCATTACTTCGAAGGGTTGGGGAGAGGCGTCGGCCCGTACTCATAGCCTCCACCCACCTCCTCCAGTTGGCAGTCCTCGCAAACAAGATCTATGTCTTTAGACCGCTCGGTTGTCTGGCATTGCTTCCCTTCCTGGCTCAACTGGCACGGAGTGAGCTCCGCCCTTTTCTCCCACTTAACTCGCGTGGTGCAGTCGGGCTTGGTGCATTTGCCATATGGGATAACCTTGATACACATGGTGAATGATTGGATGATTAAAGTGTTTAGTGAGTGGCTGAAATGTTTGGTGGGGTTTGAAGTGATATGATGCGTGCTGTTTGTGTTGTTCTTGTAGTGTGTAGCTTGTCTTGTTGGGGCTAAAGATTGGGCTGGTGCTCACCTGCACTTATAGCACTCTTTCGCGGCTTTCCTTTCAGCATTCACGTAGCATATCAATACTGATGCTGATGACTAGGTCCCCCTGCTCACAACATCATGCACAGTAATGTGGCTGATTCAAGATCAAGCGGCATATCTGATCAGCTATGCCCGCTCTCATCGATCCTTCATCAGTGTGACTTCTTGTATGGGCCACTGGGTCACGGTAGCTCGAGCTTGATATTGCTGTATAACAGTGTTGAAACCTTCAGGGAAGTCTGAGGCACAACTACTACTGTGAACATCGTGTCAAGCCGACACATGACGACAATTGCTGGAGCATTTTTTCTGTTGAGTTCAAATGCTTCTTATTTATGAGCTACATAAACTCAAACAGGAGAATCCTTCTTCAAAAGACTGGAGTCGCTCTCCTCCCAAGGATGAACCCTCTCAGCAGCTCGAACCATCTCAACATGCTTAGCGCTTCTTGGTGTAATGCTGTAAGCATACTCAACAGGGTGGCTGATCAGACCGGGTGTACCATCAATCACGACATCAATCTCCTTTCCATTCTCGTCAACAGCCTTGCGCATATCAAACACCGCCAACAATCGAGCAACAGTCATGAAGATACTATCCTCAGCCAGGTATCGACCAGGGCAGATTCTTCGACCATAACCGAAAGCGAAGTCACTGGGGTCAGGCTCATCTCGAGGCGCGATGAAGCGCTCAGGGTCGAAGGCATCAGGGTTGGCGTAGATTTCGGGGTCGTGTAGAATCCACCATGTTGAGGGGATGAGGTATGTGCCCTTGGGAATGCGGTATCCTCGGTACTCAATCTCTTCCTCAGTAACATGGGTTGTAGTGGTAGGAACGACAGGCATCCATCGAAGAGCCTCCTTGCACAGGGCGTTGATGTAAGGCATGCGGTCCTGGTCCTCAAAGGTCGGCAGTCTCTCGCCTCCAGTGACGCTATCGATCTCAGCCTGAGCCTTCTTCTGAACCTCGGGGAAAGCAATCATAGCAAGTACGAAGCTGCTGATAGTCGAAACGGTAGTGTCAGCACCGCCACCGTACATGATAGTCGCAGTAGCTTTGACAGCTTCAATATCCTCCTTGGTAGGCTCGCCAGTACCATTGTCGTTCTTGAATGACTTGCTGCTCATGAGTTGGGAAACATAAGACGGTCGGTTTGTTCCGCTAGCCATCTGATCCATGACAAAGTTGTAAGGGGTGTTCAATGCTTGATCGGTGGTGTTGCGCCACTCTCTGGCAGTCTTCTTGAAAGAAGTTCCGGGGAACCAATCTGGGAGGCGGGCGAGGCTGGGGACGATGTCGACAGCCCAGGACAGAGGGACAAAGGCGTCGGAGAAGTTGATCATCATCTTCTCGATCAGGTTGACGAGAGGGTCGACTTTCTTGGGCTCGATGTTGTATCCGTAAATGATCCGCAAGATGATAGCGCTGGCTTCACTGTTGTGAAGGTGGTTAGCCGATGCTTCCCCGGAACTGTCTCTCTGCACTGTTATTGGTCTAACTTACGTCTTGATGTGCTTCTGGAACTCCTCGGGTCTCTCAATCGTCCTCACAAGGAACCGAAGTGACTCCAGGTCCTGAGTGTCGCGAAATTCGGAGCAGATCAACTTGGTGCCCATCTGCTGGTGCACCAGCTTACGGAAATATCGAAACTTGTTTCCATAGGGAATAACGGGAAGGAATACGCTGTAACCGCACAGCTCACTTGCAAAGGGTGACCAAGGTCGAGACGATGTCTTTGTCGACCTCTTCTCCAGTAAGTCATGAAGAGCCTCTCGGTCATTCAGGACAACAAGGGGAGTTCCGAGGACATTGATAGAGCTGATAGGTCCATACAGATCCTTGAACTTGGCCCAGTGCTTATACTCAGCCGTTCCAGCCGGCGGGAGATCAAAGACGTTACCGACAATGGGAAGAGGCTTGGGACCAGGAGGGAGGTCAAGTCCAGTCTTCTTCTTAGGGAAGAGAACATAATACACGATAAGTGCGGCTAGAACCACAGCTGGAAGCAAGAGGAGGCCCATGATGGCAGATACAGCGGCTAGAAACAGTGCGATCCAGCGAGAAGAGAGGAGATGAGGGGAAGCTCTATATACGAAAGATATGCACAGCAAAACACCAGGCCCCAAAGAGCATCCTCACATGCTGCGTAAGCTTCTGCAGTGAAACATTTGTTGGCTATCTTCAAGACAAGGCGGCACATGCGTGGGTCAGACAGAGGGACCTTTGACTCTCGCATCGCTGCGAGTCAGTCAAGGGTTGCAACGTCGACGGCGTATTCCAACGGGATAGAATGCTCCATTTGGACTCTGAAGGATGGCTTAATGCTTCAACCTTGTTTGTTCAAGCCTATAAGACGAAGTACGAGCGCGGTAAAACTCTGGTCTGCATCACAAGAGCCGAAGTAAGCGGGGGTCAAGGGTACGTTTCCCTGCAGGCAGGGATACCTTTTCTGCGGTAATTTTTGCACAGATCGCCCATGATCTCCGCAGAAAAGTGCGACGCAAATGCCGGGGGCCCGCGAATAAGGAGGAAGGGTTTTCTAAAAGGGACCGTTGATAGCGAAACGGCTTCGAAGCCTTCCAACGGCTCGTGCTAGGTTTCACGCCAGTGAAAACTGACAAGGAACGGCCCGGGTTTCCTGCTTCCTAGGTCCGCGGTGATCATCTTGCTTATTACCGTAACGGTTGCGGCTGCAGGTCGGTGAGGCGTGCGAGAATGCAGAGACATCTCAGTAGGGAAGTGGAAAAAGATGCACGTCGCCCACGCGGCAGCCACATGAACATGGTTGATGCAAGATAACAAAAACGACGTGTAACTCATCGTTAAGATGGAGTGAAGCAAAAGCCATGTCCCGGGAGTATCGCGCCAGGTGGTGAAGCGTTCGATAAGCATAATCTTCGACCGTTAGGCGCTGACGAGTCATTACACTGGGCATCAGGACATTCGTCTCCATCGATTTCTACAGCGAAACAGGGGTCTTGACTTATTTTGAAGCATTTACAGGGGACTTAGCGGGCCCCGGTAGTTGTCGATCAGTCGGAAATTGCAACATCCGCCCTGGCAATGGACAACAGATCCCTGAAGATACGGGGTTTTACGATGAGGAGACCAATGACTTGCCAATTGATTGTTCGCTTGCGACTATTTTTGTAATTTTCGCAAACGGTAAGAAAGTGTAATAAGTGGTGCGACCGAGGAAGCGATGCGCCTTGAAGCATCCCCCATAACATTAAGTAACAGCTCCACCGTTCAACCGTTTCAAACCGACCACGCATCAAATAACCAACAGCCCTAATGCAAACCAAGGAGATCGGGAAATCTAACGACGAGTAAATAATACATGATTCTACAGTTTCCAGCATCTCAACCGAAGATATCATCAAGACCCGTAACAAATTCCAACCATTGACCCAGTGCAATTTCGGTGACTTCGTCCAGGGACAGCCAAGTGGTGTAATCATCACTTGCTGGCAGCCCAATCCATTGGCATTGGTATAACCGACTGTCCTTGTCGGTCCTGGACTCCTTCGACTTGAGGACCCTGAGGACACGGTGTTCTCGTAGGCCAGTTGCCTTATGGCGACCACCCTGCAGCCTCCAGAAGTTCAAGAGCATCTGCGCACTATCGAGGTGCATGACCTCCTCAGGCTCCCAAGAATCAGGGCTACCATCCGCCCATCTCACATCGATAACCACGCTATCCCCATCGTACATCCTCCATCCCAGCAGTTCCTCAATGGGAAAACGCCCCGCCGATATGTAGGTCGGGTTGGGCTACGAGTCGCGTCGACGGTCGATCTCCCTATGCGCAGCATGGATGAAGAGACGACCAGTCGCAGGCCGACCGCCAACGAGCCGCCAACCTTGATCTATTGTTCCAAACCGTCAGCATATTGTGTTTTGATGAGCGACAAGCGTGTTCTGAGAAAGGGATGCAGATGCAGATGCAGATGCAGTGGTAGTGGGAGTATGCTCGCAGTACTTACTGTGAGACTGGGCTGGTGTCGGCGATGCAGACGCCCCCCTCCGCGCACTGGGCCTAAGGGAATTCTCGCGAGAGCGTCGTTCTAGTGTTAAAAAGTGAGTAAGTAACTCTTGAACGTCGTCCCATTCATCTCCACGGTCAAAGGGGAACGCCCAGGCTCAACATACCATTACCATGGGGATATCCAAGTGTGTCAGCGAGCCGGTTAATTAACCTGTCGCTTTCGCTTTGTCTAGAGCTAATACCAGCTTCACTATTCGACGGTCGATTTATTGGTTGGGACGATGCAGGTGTGTTCTCCGGTCGCGACGAATTCTCGGGAGCATTGGAAACGCTTCCCATTGTAACTGACTAGTAGCTTGAACTTTGTGATGAACCTTCTAAGGGCATAAGACAGAAGGCGAGATCGCGAGCGTGTATTGACGATGATGCTAGGGAAAGGCTGTTGACCCTGAACAACAAACGCCATTCTGACTCCTGTCACTCTCATTTCCTCAGTCTCCCCGCCTTGTATGCATCATCGCGCCCAGATTAACCGTATCATGTTTTCGATCGAGAAGCTGCTCTCGTCTGCGCAAGAAAGGATGCGTTGTAGGCTCGGGACGGCTTCCGTTTGACGGCTGGCTGCTGCGACGCGGCAGTAAATTAACAAGGCTCTGCGTGCGCACATCGGGACTGAGACGGAGCAGGGACTTGGTTCGAAGGCGCAAGAAGAAGAAGGAATAAAAGTAACAGAAAAGCGATTGCTTCTCGATTTGTTGGACTTGGTGAAGCTCACAGGGTCTTGGTGATCTCAGATCTCCAGGTACCCGACAGGGGACTCCCCGCGTTATTGTCCCGCGTGGCTTGGGGGGCCTCAGAGCAATCGTCAATAACGGCTTGTGTACCATCTTGGCTGGCAAACAAGTGTAACCCTCTGTTGTTTATCCATGTCGCATTGACTGTAGCGTCGGGTACTGGAACCTCAGCGTCGTGTTGCTGTGACCATCACACATGGACCGCGGCCAACCTCTCAACCACGATACTGATGGCCAATGTCAACATCACCCATTACACACAAGCACATGTATTGAGCTGGCCTGGGACACAACTTACACACGCGGGCCGGACCAAGGTCCGGTCTGGGTGTTAAAGCAACAAACGTAGGACAAGCTGCTGGATATCGTATGGTACTCCGTGAGAACAAGGTCACCTGGATTAAACGTGAAGACAGTCGCGTCTTCTCTTGCGCACCCCACGACGTAAAGTTCCCTTTCCACATTCACAAAAACATCGCGACAGCTAGAAGCCATTGCTTGTGTATGTCGGTTTGTCGGGCCATCGATAGCGACATCGATTGGGCATGCGCGCTGCTCGTTTGCTCACTGCAGGTGGTTGGAAATGGAGTAGATGCTGCATGTCGCACAACCAAGATATTGCGACAAATGAGCTGCTAACGCGTCACATCAGGCTGCGCAAAGGCATTTCTGGATAGAGGCAAATGCAGAAGAATTGTATGTTAGCCGTGTATGGCCAACCAACACTCTTGTTTGCTGTGTAGAGCAGCGCGTTCTGCAAAAGGTATGATGTCCGATTGCCAACGTTTGATCATTCCGGGTACCTCAGCCGGCATTGCGGGGCAGCCATCACATGAAGATGATCTCGGTGTCACCAACTTGCAGATGCGTATCTTGCATTTCGTTATCTGTCGTCTGATTATTTCGGTCACACGGAGGCTGTCCTGGCTGTTTGCTCTAGGCTTGTGTTGGTGTCAATGCTGGATAAATCGCGTACTTAGAAGTGCGACAGGCTACAGTACAAGAGGTGCCCATCAACGCGCAAACATAAACCGAAAACAAGGCAAAAGCTGCTCTGTACACTGTGGTTGAATGATAATTGATATGACGCGGTTGCATAGCCAAAAAGACATTTGCAAGCTTGTATGAGAGTCCGTTATCGGATGTGTGAGATCCAAACCGCAGGCAGCTGTATCCCACCCTATAGCAACCTCAAAAGGCGACATCGTGATGCTACAGAAGCGAGCTAGCTGTGAATCATATCAAGTTTGGTTTAATTTGAATTGATATACAGATAAGGTAAAAATCAACGGCGTCATGTAGATCATTCAATTGTTGTGTAAACTTGCTCCCAGCTATCGGCTTTGTCTGACACGAGAGTTTGAAGCTTTCTTGAAGCTTTGTGCACCGAAGCGAAGGTAGTCACAAAGCGCCATGTTCACAGTCTTGCAGACAAGTAAAACTTTACCAAGTGGAATTCCAGTCGCACGAGGACTGATTACGATTAATTGTGATTAGACTGATCTACTTATGTAGCAAAACCTGCCGTGACTCTCTTTGGCGAACCCTTTCATTACCATGATCATCTTTCGACGAACTCACTTCGTCAAAGATGGAGGCACGACATTGCATTCGTTCTCATTATGACCTTGAACTTCCTCCTGCTCAGCCAGAACCTCATCCATGTAGCTCCTAAGTTCACACATTGTTTTCTTGACTCGATTCGCAGCACGTTGCGCCCTGAAAGACCAGTAGGCCATTTGCCCCATCGCATCGAGAGTTTCTTCATGCAAGCGACGTTGTTCATTTCGCAGATCCTCCAGAGCTTGAAGCTCTTCTTCCTCCCAAGGGTAGGCTGGGTTCTCGATCGGAGGGCGCGGTTGACGAGGGGTTTTGGATGTTTCTTCGGGAGGGGATAAGCGGATTTCTGGGACCGGAGGTTTTGTAGAGGCCGTCGAGCTTTCGCCGGGCGACGGGGGACGTAAATTGCTGGCTGATTTATCGAGCGGGAGAGTTTCAGGAGTCTTTGAAGTTGGTTCGAGAGCAGGTACCGTGGACGGATGAGAAAGCACTGGAGGTGTTAGTGATTGTTGCGAAGAGTTCTAGGAGGTCTTACCTGATGACCTTAAAGCCTTGTGGCGCGAGATCAAGAATTCATGCTGTAGGAGCTGCCAGTGCATGGGGTGGTTCAATTCACGAGGGTATTGTCTGGGCGACTTGAGCTGCGGTCGCATTGAAGGCACATCGGAGTGCTCTAGTGATTCCTGAACTTGCGCAAGGTCGAACGAGCTGATGTTGATCGAGTCCTGCCCACTGAACTTATATGGGGCTGGTGTTCCTGCCTTTGCGTTTGACTTCGAAGTGTCAAGGCCCTTCGCAGGAGGCTTCTTCGCTTGAGACTTAGGCATCGCTGCATCCCTGAACAGCCGATGTCAAGTTTTCGCCGTGATCTTTCGTCGCTTCGAAGGGTTGAGCACGAGGCAACATCGGTTGGATGCGTGGGGACCTAAAAACGGACGTTCTATGCTTCAAAAGCGGCGAGAGAAGAGCGGAAGGTTTGGAAACCTAGATATTGAAGGGTCATGGAACAAACGCTATTGCCAAAGTAAGTGCGAGTGCAAACGCAAAAGCGATGCGGGCGGGCCAAAGCAACACGGCGGTCACCCGTACCTCTGGTGTCTGCTCGTTTAAAGGTTGCATATTTCTGAGGCGCCAAACACTTGTTCAGGCGATCGATTGCTCAAGCCTCTGTGCAGTATTCGGTAGAGGCACGAGATGTTCCCCAGTGCCGAGGGCGTCGTGAGCATCTTCGCGGCAGTGCCAACACCCGGCAAGCAACAACAGCAGTCCTTGTCGCGTTGCCAAGTACGCAAAATAAATAGATGCCAAGAGGCGAATAGCAAATAGTAACCTTTGCGAAGGAAATCCCGATAAACAGGTAGAGCGACTCTGCTTTGGAGTTTGAGGGTAGCAAAATGATCTGGCGCAGCGCGGAAACGATAACGTCAGTAACAAAGCTTCACACGCGCAGAGCGAGACCTTCGTGTGACCGCAAGGGGTTTATAGCGTTCGATTGCTGCAGTAGCGCATTGCATCTTCGCTGTGCTCATTGAGGCGTTCACACGGGTACCATGTATGCTATCGTGAGGCGCACAACGCGTTACGTGAGGAGGGGATTCGCGAATATTCGGGGAAACATCGGTCCAGCTCTGCTCTCGCGGATTTTAAACTCTGTCACTCAATCAAGTTCGTATAAAAAACAACACACAATTAGTGATGATTGATAACAGGCTTTGATAGAATTGATTGACGGTATATATCATTCTTAAGTTGTTACTGTTGTCAAAAATGTCAAAAAATTGTTTCCCCGAAACCTGGATCGAACAAGTGACCTTTCGGTGTCAGTTAACAGTTACAGCCGAACGCTCTTCCAGCTGAGCTATTCGGGGAGATCTCCGAAGCGGAGGAATAGCTATTGGTGCCAGCTGTGTTGCAAATCATTATCCATATTACTATTAAATTGGATGCCTTCACTTGAAGCAACCGATCTGTCATAGGCTTCCAAAATTGCCCAAGCCAGGTGGTAAGCTTTATTTTCTGCGACTTTATTTACTGAGGTCTTGTATCAATTAGGCACCAATTCTTTGAAACACTGATTGAGTCTAGGTTAAGATATCTATTCTAATGCAATTGACAAACAAAAGCTTCAAAGGGACGAAGATTAACCGTCTTCTGCGACAGATTAACTTCCGGATTGTTTGCAAGCAAAACCTTGCCTGAATGTAAATCGACCGGAGGGGACCAAGGAATCTCTCGGTCTCGGAAATTACAAACAACAACAACCTTCTGCGCTCCATTCGACCGCGCATACGCAAAAACATCATCGTTCTCTTCGTCAAGAAGCTCGAAGTCTCCGTAGACGATGATGCCCTTCAGTTCTTTTCGAAGCGCAAGCGCAGATTTCCAGTGCTCAAACACACTATCTGGCTTGGCGACCTGAGCTGCGGCATTCCACTCCTTATAGTCGTCGTTTACTCGGATCCATGGTGTTGCTGCCGAGAAGCCCGCATTCGTTGAGGAGTCCCACTGGCATCATGTCAGACGGTCTCATAATTCTACAAAGTGTTTGTGCTTACCTGTACTGGGGTTCGCGCATGATCGCGAGATTTGAGTTGGTATTCCTTGCGCGCGATCTCAAGGACTGCCGCATCAGAACCCGTTGTCTGTTTCAACCTGATCACAAGTTAGCCACTTGTCGAACCACCACGGGAAAAGAGAACCCTTACTCCTCCCAGTGGTTTAATGTTTCCAGGTCTCGATGCTCAGTCATCTCCCAGTCCGCCGGCATGTTGGCCATGCCCAGTTCCTGTCCCTGGTATACAAACACTGTACCGCTCTGGAAGCATAGGAACGTGGACAGCATCTTGGCTGACAGCGCTCGGTAGGCGGGCTTATCGGAGGCCCACCTCGATACTGTCCTTGCCTGGTCGTGATTCTCGAGGTACAAGGCGTTCCAGCCCTTGTTCTTGTACATGAACGTCTGCCACTTGTTGACAATCTTCTTCAGGTCTTGCATCTCCCATTTGCGTGGGGAGAACTTTCCTCCGTCGCCATGATCCATATCCACGCTAGGGGCGTCAGAAATAGCGGCTTTTCAGGGTTGATCTTGACTTACATCTCGAAGTTAAAGATCATGTTGAGTTCACCACGGCTTTCACCAACACTCTTGATAACTTCCTTGGGATCCTGAACTGCCGGCATTTCGCCAACGGAGAAGGCGTTATACTCTTTGAGGATCTTGCCGATATCCTGAAGGTACTCATGTAGTCGAGGACCGCAGGCGTAATGCTCGTCGCCCCACTGGAACTTGGCTCCAGGAATCCTGACGGTGGCGTCGGGGAGGCCGTCTTGCTTGCTGATAAAGTTGATCACGTCCATTCTGCCAAGTTAGTTGTGTGGTTCAAAATATTGGACGCGAGCGACATACCGAAATCCATCGACGCCTTTGTCCAGCCAGAAGCGGATGATATCATGCACGGCGTCGCGCACGGGAGCATGCTCCCAGTTGAGGTCCGGCTGCTCTTTTGCGAAGAGATGGAGATAATACTCATCAGATGCAGAGTCGTATTCCCATGCACTGCCTATGGAGAGTCTCATGTTAGCGACGAGAAAGCCCGAGACTGTTTGATAATACATACCTCCGAAATAGGAAGACCAGTTATTCGGTGGCTGTCGCTCTCCATTCTCATCGTATCGAGGCTTTCGCCAGATATACCAGTCTCGGTAAGGGCTATCTTTAGATGACTTAGACTCTCGGAACCATTTGTGCTGTGAAAGGTGTTAGCAAGTACTGATTCCACGGTGAGTGTTGTCTAACCTGGTATGAGGTGTGATTGACCACAAGATCCATCAGTAGCTTCAAACCTCTTGAATGCCAGGGTTCAAATCCATACCACGAAATCCACATATGGATCCATAATGTGGATCCATATCCATTCCATTCCATTCCACGTGGGCTTCAGCATTTCCATATCCACGCCACGAAGCCCCTTCCACATGTTCCACATGTGGAAATCGTGGAATATTTTAGGTGGGGTTCGAAAATACCTTGATTTCCTTGTGAAATCCCGCATATCCTAAGTACTTTCTATCACCCACAACAACACAACATCGATTTGCCACCCCATTTTCCTCCGTACACAATGAGTCCATTCTGGGGGCTTCACTGTTACTCGCGTTACTACCCCAAATCGAAATGGCCACTCCCCATCCTACCAAGTCAACCACATCCGTTCCAGAACGAACAGAAGAGGACAATCAACGGCTCTTTCAGCTCTACAAAAGCTGGATCTTGACGGAGAGAGACGGCAAGGCGCGTCTATAGGTATATCGGTTCGGCTACGAATATCCAGCATAACAAGAAACAGGAACGTCGGTGGGTGTGTTGCCTTTGCGTCAAGCAACGGCGGATTTTAATGGACCAATGACAAAAACATTGACGTCACCGAGGGCGGGCGGGACCCATTAATTACCATTGTTGGACGAAGTAGGTTTCCATTCCACGAATTCCACAATATGGATCCATTTCCATAATGGATCCATTTCCACCCATTCCACATCGAAATTATTAGTCAGCATCCATATCCACGCCATATTCACAAATGTGTCGTGGAGTGTCGTGGATTTGAACCCTGTTGAATGCAGACCCTCTATGAGTCGCTCGACGTCGGCCATGGTCCCGTACTGCGGGTCAATATCGCAGTAGTCGGCTACATCGTAACCCATGTCAACCTGAGGCGATGGGTAAACCGGACATAGCCAAACGATGTCAACACCAAGGTTCTTGAAGTAGTCTAGCTTCTCAATCACACCAGGAATGTCACCAATGCCATCTCCATTTGAGTCCTTGAAGGATGAAGGGTAGATCTGGTAGACAGATGCCTCCTTCCACCAAGCCTCGCTGACGGGGGTAGAGATCTCTTGCGTTGCAGAGGGCATGACTGATGATTGTGCTTGCGTGAATGAAGGTGAAGGAGAGTCCATGATGGAATGATAGAGACTATTTGAACATGGATGAAGCAAGCCATGATGGAGATTCCGCTGTCATCACCGAGAATCTGCCCGCAGAGGAACACATGATGCGTCCAACATGCGCTGTCCCATCTTATTTCTCCCGAGAATCCTCCCTGAAATCCTACCGAGAATCTTTCCGACAGCGCAGACCCACTTAATGAGGGCAGCAAATCGAGCCAGTAATCTTGCCGAAATTCTTTCCACCAATCAGCTCAGCCGATGCTCAACCCCAGGTTGAGAACCAGAGAATTCATCGGGTTTTGTGGAGGAAAGCTGGGGAACAGCATCTGACCTCCATGGGGTGATCTTCCATGTTAGTTTATTCTAGACCTTAAAGATTTTCTCATGATCCGAAAGCCGAGGGTCACCAGTCACGTATGGGCTGACAGTTAAGTGACTTGGTCTCTGGCGATGCTTCAACTCAGAAAACACATATAAGCTCAGCATTGCTCCCAGTAAGTGTCCAAACCCTCCATCAGAATCAACTTCGCTCACAAAGGAAGTCTTGAACAAACAAGCCAGAAGGCGATCATTTTATACTTCAGGCACCAAGACAATCAGCAATCCCGACCCCAAATTACCACCAAATCTCTTTGCCCCCTTACATATTCGTCAAGAACACCAAATCGACCGCTACCGGGCGCCATCATGGCTGTCATATCCTCCCAAGATACCAATCCAGGCAATGCTGTCTATAATCGATATAAGAACAACACGAACGAGAACTGGATGCACGATGCTGGCTTGAGAAAGCTCAACATCGGCATTGGGTTCATGTTCGCATCGGCTGCTGCCAACGGGTGTGTTCTTCCTTGCCACTATCATGTTGGAAAATGTACTGAGCCATTGACAGATTCGACGGAAGTCTTATGAATGGACTCTTGACCATCAAACAATGTAAGTTCTTGTGCTTCTCCCCAAACATCGGCTGACATCCTTTAGGGCATGACAACATCGGAGACGTCAGCACAAGTATCCTTGGCCTGATCATAGCTGGTATCAGCTTGGGTGGTTTGCCAGCCTTCATCCCAGCTGCATATGTCAGTGATTGGATGGGCCGCCGCTTCACCATCGCCTTGGGCTCTTCCATCATGATCGCAGCAGCTATCATCCAAGCTTCTACGAATGGACCATGGGCATTCCTGGGCACCAAGATCATGCTTGGTATAGGCCTTGGCTTCGCACAAACATCGGCACCACCTTTGACCACCGAGATCGCTCACCCAAGACACCGCGCCAACGTCACCAACATGTTCCAAGCCATCTGGTTCTGGGGCGCCATTCTTTCGGCCGTCGTTACTATTGGAACACTACACATGAGTGGCAGCTGGAGCTGGAGACTTCCCGTCTTGTTCCAGGCGTTCTTTCCAGCCCTTCAACTCATCGGCCTGACTTTTATCCCTGAGTCCCCTAGATGGTTGATCTCCAAGAACAGACGTGACGAAGCTCTCGCAATGCTCGTCAAGTATCACGCCAATGGTGATACTGAGGATGAACTTGTTCTCTTTGAGTTCAAGGAGATCTGCACGGTTATCGATCAAGAGCGCGAAGCGGAGAAGAATATCGGATTCATGTCATTCTTTAAGACCAAGGGCAACCGCCACAGACTTTTGATCTGTGTATTGGTCGGCTTCATGATTCAGTGGGCTGGAAACGGTAGATGACCCAACGGAATGACTGAAGTCTGTTTACTGACTCGAGCTAGGCATTGTCTCCTATTACCTTGCACCTATCCTGACGAGCGTCGGAGTCACAGACGCAGTCTCACAAGCTGGTATCAACCTCGGCCTCCAAATTTGGAACGCCATTCTAGCTGCCTTGGGAGCTATGGCTGCCGAACGATATGGTCGTCGACCGCTGTGGCTTCTGTCAACCAGCGGCATGCTGGCCAGCTTCATCGTAGTCACAGCTCTCTCAGCTGTTTTCGCCGAGCATGGCACCAAAGTCGCAGGATATTGCGTGGTTGCGTTCCTCTTTGTCTTCTTTGGCTTCTACGACATTGCCTTTACGCCTTTATCCATCGCTTACCCTGTCGAGATCCTGCCGTTCGACCTGAGGTCCAAGGGACTAAGCATCAACTTGACTGTTGTGTTCGCTGCTGGCTTCTTCAACCGTAGGTTATCTCCACGAACATTGGACGATTGCCGCTAATATTTACTACCAGAATATGTCAACCCCATCGCTCTTGAAGCTATCCAGTGGAAGTTCTACTTCGTCTACATCGCAACACTGGCGGCTATGCTGCCAACTATATGGTTCCTGTTCCCTGAAACAAAGGGCAGAACTTTGGAGGAAATTGCGGTTGTCTTTGATGGCATTGCTGCGGACCCTGTTCACTCAGAAGCGTCCGGGGGAGTTCTGCGCAAATCAGTTGAGGCCGAAAGCATGACGGCTGGAGCGGAACATGTCTGAGGGCGTCTAATGGAGACATAATTTGGAGGGTAACTTGCAAGGGACTACGCCAAAAGTTTGAAGCTTTGTATGAAAAGCATTGTGAATTGTTGTGCGTTTGGATATATTCATAATTCAGAATAGTTGACATACAGGCAGTACCGGGATCAAAGGATTTCTTATGCTTTACACTTAAAAGCTTATTGACGACTCACCACACATTAATAACTACTAGTTGTGAGCTATGGCCGTTGAAGTAGCATTCTACTCTACTAGATTCATCTCTTCAGATTGTAGATCACCATCCGGGACATCCGTGATCTGCAACAGTCTTCCTGGCCCTGCTTGGCCTAATGCACAGGCCATCATCTTCTCTCGCAACAGGGTGAGAAGCGCAGGGTTGGCTGTCGTTCGCAACGAGGCGATCAAGCTGCTCAGGGCGCAAAGAATATCTCGGGGACCAACATGAGCCGAATCTACATCTGCGAGGTCAGGGGCGCAGATGATGACGTCTGCCACTGAGTTTGCGACTTCAAACAATTTCGACATCTGTTCCGTATCAGCATTTTGGCGAGAGTAAGATGCGATGGATTCTTACCATTCCAGGGCCATGGGTCTCGAGAGCGCAGGAGGACAGAGTGGTCAGTTTCGCCAGTAAATCTCTCGCCACAGACGTGGGAAACGAGACACTTAGACCTTGGTCGTTTGGGTCAGTATTTGCGTCAACATATGGGATGGCCGCTTTCCATAGCACAACGCGCAGCCAAGAGTCAGTTACAACGATGTCAGCTCGCTGAATCTCATTGTCGCAAAGAGGAAGAGGATACCGTGCCCTCAACTGTGAGCTAATGGCACCCAAGAAGCCAACCTGGTTGGATCTGACATCTGGAGGGCAGGCGTCGTCAAAAGCTTGAAACAGTCTGCATAAACTGCAGAATGCTGAACCAAGCCCCGCGTCCTGTTGTGGATGGAGCTCCGGGAGCGTCGGACTGAGCTTAAACGTAGGAGGTAGATCGTGTTGAAGGGAGTGAGCCCTGGAGGCGTGTTAGTGGGTTTCGAGAGAGCGAGAGAGAGAGAGAGAGAGAGACTCAGGACTCACCTATCCGTGATGAACAAGATCCACGCGATGCGAAGATGATACTGGATCGTATCATGGTCCAAATCAGTATAGAACAAGTCTTGATGAAGTCCAAGAATATGTGCATATGCGATGGCTTCTCGAAGAAGCAGTGTAGACTTTGTGATTCGTCCCGTGTTGGAGTAGAAGACATGGAGGAAGAAACATGTCAACAGGCCGTCGATGATTTGATGCTTCGAGTAATCGAGCATCAGACGAGATTGTTCAGCTTCGTACGCCATTTTATACGTTGAAGGGCCCGCATCATCATTCGAAAGGCGAAGCTGGGCTCGTGTTGCTGAGCATATTGATGCGGCAAGGGCATATGCAATCTTGTTATCGGGGTTGCGGAGACGGGTGAGAAGTACTTCATGGTCTATGACGGGCCATACAACATATAAGCAGTCGTGATATATGTTCAAATAGTAGCTGAAGGATGACCTCGGTATCCGAGCATCATAGCTAACAATCGTCATATCCTGCGCGCCTTGGGGACTCTGGGAGCCGCCACTTGGCAAACTATTTGGTGATCCATTGTGCCGCGTTGATGAAGGAGCTTCAGCCAAGTCTTGGGCCCGAATTTCACCATCAATATCGATTCTTGTATGCTTTGCAGATCTCTGAGCCTGCAGGATCGCCTCCTTGGTACGCTTTCTGGGCCCTTTCGGTCCCGACTTCTTGCGCTTCCTATCGTATGAGCAGGATAAAGACGTCGCCTTGCATTGCTTGCACGGCGTGTCTCCACTACATTTTATTTTTCTGATGGAACAAGGGTCGCAGGCGAAGCCCATTCTGATAAGTAAGTTGCAAGAGGTTGAGCGGGTTAAATAGAGTTCTTCCTGTCGTGATCAGACGAGCCAAGAGTCGCGACGACCCCCACTTTGAGTGACCAATGAGCCTAGACACTCATCCAACCAATCATTCTATCAATATCCATGGTTACTCAACCGAAACTCACCATCCTCACTTTATCTCTCTACCCTGAACCGAAGAATGCGTGCTGACCAAGGAATGGATCTGGAACGCTTGAAAATTTCATGGGTCTCGTCAACACTCGTTTCAATTTTACTTCTATAGCCTTTTCACTGCAAGTTCGATCTACATGTACCCAAGCCATGGCCTCCCTTTTAGAAGCCAATCCGCTTCGACTAGTTTTCATCCTAAAGACACCAAGTCTAACAATCAACTAAAGAGTGTGTCCAGCCATCACAAATCGTGGGTAAATACCCAGTTCATCCACAAGTCTTACTCCTAGTGGCATGAAATGCCAAGCCTATAGTCCACACGCACTCATCATGGGGAGGAAGTACAATGATACCCACCAAGCTGCCACCAGGCGAAAGCTTGTTTGATCCTGCTCACGAGAGCGGCAGATGAGCATATGAGCTGAGACTATCGCTCCAGTCAAGATGGGCACGGCACAGCCGACAACCCCAAGTCCCCAGTAAAGTGGACAGACCAATGACCAGATCATAACAGCTACAGCTGTGATCCAGCGTGTTGGTGCATCGCCAAGAATAAGAGGAAAGGTCTGGCGGTCGATCAACTTGTCACCCTCCTGATCACGCAAGTCTTGAACCTGGATGGTAGTGAAGACAAGGGATGCGCACATGAGGAACCAGCCCAAACCCTTGTTAGTAAACTCGAAGTTCTCATGAGAATTGGCTTGGATGGCGGTGACAGCTACCCGAAGGGTTGCTACACGGTTGGTAGTGATACCGCAGGCGTTCATTAGGGCGCGCTGCCACCAGCTCTTGTCACCCCAAGCACGCTCATTGTACAGCCAGGTGCAGAAGAGGTAAAAGGCAGTTTCCTGCCAAGCCCCCAGAGTAGTATAGCACAGAGCAAGGAGGGAGACAATTGAGACTAGCTGCCATTTGTGTGTCAGCTCAGGGGAGATGCGGCCAGCCGGAATGGGCCGCCACGGCTTGTTGACGCCATCCTCAATGACGGATTGCGGCTGACGCTGATTTCCGAGATTGAAGCAGAGGGTCAAGTGCCAGGTGAAGTAGAGAGCAACGAGAATGCCCTTACCCATATCATTCCATTCAATGTCGGCATTACTGATGGTACCAGGACCAGCTAGGATCCCTGCGATGGCGAACGTGGTATTGATGCCGGTAGAAGTGGGCATATCACTTTTGGTGAAGAGGCATAATGTGACAAAATGGTAAGCGAGCTTCTTCATGCGGCTTGACCTTTCTGTCTCTGCATTGTATGCTACCTCAAGTCAGTCACATGTTGTAGTGGGTGCTGTTGGTTCAGGGGTCGTTACCAGACTGATGGGTCGCTTGCTTCTCCTGCATGCATTGCAATGAACTCTGTCGCATTGAAATGGGCTCATTATAGCGCTTGGTAACGGTGACAGATCTGCTAGTCATTTTGAAGACGATAAGGGAGAAGATCGTTATAGAGAATAAGAGTAGATTTGTTAAGAACTGGGATGAGATGAAAGCGGTGCGATCTAAGGCAGTGACAGTTAAGTGAGAACCTTCGACTACTTATTCAATGGCTTCAACAGTATTTTCGTCATAGCTGCGCCCGCCACCGCTCCAAGGTTTAGTAGAGAACGCGTACAAGCCCTGAAAAATTCAAATTCACCGAAGCTACGAGTTTCAGGCAGCAAACTAATAATGATCGGCCAAGTGATTTTTGGTACGAGAACTGTGATGAAGTGCTGAGCTAGGCAAGGATGGAGGTGAGGGCCACCCGGCAAAGCTTACCCACCTGGTCGATGTCACATCTGCCGGATTAGCCTGACCCAAGCTTTTTTGAGGCTGTGGGTTCCGGGGTCCAGCACGTTGGAGCCAGGTAGTAGTAAGAAGGGGGGATCTGCAATATGGAATTGCATCACGAAGGATGGGATGAATCATACTGGCTAAGGACACCAAAGGCGGTGAGAAGTAACGTCGTATTGGAAGGCCTGTAGAAACTTGGAAGAAGACGTTTAACCGTCTTTTATCCTTGCTTTCATGAGGTTGCCGTTGATGTACAAGAGAAAGACAGTCTGAAAAGAGGCAGTGCCGGCACGTAGTCCTGAGAGAGTTTCCCTTAATCAACGGTATCTTATGATAGACTTTCTCAAATTTAGTGTTGGGACTCGGCACTTGGTTCTTCGTAGAAAACTGAATTGAGATGAAAATATCAATTGTTTGATTTGCAATGCTGTCATAGAAGCCGTGAAGCAACAGATGGAAGCAGCGGCGTATTATCTAATATTCTACCTGATGACGTAACTCTATTCAATCCTAGTTTACGTGACCTGAGAATTTCTATGAATCCCAGATTGGACCAAAAGCTGGTACTCCCAAAGCCTGCAAGTCTAGGACCAAGTCGATCGTCAGTTTTGGATTAGAGATTACTACTACAGCCTCGCTTTCTGTCTTCTTGTACAGGTCCAGGGCTGTAGGAAGTGTATTGGGTCGACCCATAGTTGAAGTGTTGTGAATATGTGCATTATCCCCCATTCCCAGGATAATAGAAGCAATATTTGGACCGTAGGTCTCTAGTGGGTCTCGAGTTGACCAGAATAGAGTTATCCGTGTTTGCTGTGCAAGAATGACTGGAAGGCATGGTGCAATTCCGGAACCAGTAGCTACCAGAACAATACTGTTGAACATCGGGGCGATACGCAAGACACCGCAAGTTGGTGTACGGCGGACCCAAACCTCACGAGGCGGTTCGGTGACGACCTTCTTCGTCCAGTCCCCTGCATTTGAAATAACTACTGAGAAACCATTTTCCTTTGGGTTGTTGACAGTTGCAAAGGCGTGCCATTCCAGCAAAGGTCGAGATGAGAGTCGAATGGTTGTTCCAGGTTGAGGATTGGTATAGTCGAAGTACATCCGAAGAGCGTGTGAAGATAGTCGCTCAGAGGCAACTTGAACTTTTCGACAGTTCAGCCAAGTTGATATGACACAACAGGTTGAGATAAAGACGAGCCAAACTGGTGCACTGGAGAAAACGGCCGCGGCGGGTGAATCACCCGGCTTGGTATTGATTGTTGCATCGAGAACCGTAAGGCACCAGAGAAGAGCGAGAGAAGACCAGCCAGCCAGTCGGTGAACAACTTCAAAAGCATTGTGGATCTTCGCTCGTACTGAGGGGTAAGACATGACCAGCATTGCAATGAGAAGGCAGTCCAGCATGTAGATGATAACAATGTAAACCCACATGGCGGCATCTCGGTCCTTGGTGTTATTGAAAAAGCTGGTTTTCTCGATGGACATCATGATAAACCAGAAGGTAGCTGCCACTCCACAGCCGCTATGCAGACCTCCAAGATGGTAGATCTTGCCCATCCGTGACCTTAGCCAGAGTGGTGATGTTTTTGGAAACGCTGTGAAGACATAGTATAGGCCGTTAACGACATGCTCTTCTCGAATAACAATACTGACAGCGAGATTTATTGCCGTTGCGAGGCCGCAGGTGTTTGGGTTTGCGTGGCCATCAAGGAACCATAGCCATAAGAAGATAATAACGCCAATAAGGTTGAGGGTAAAAACGAGCGTGAACAGAATTCGGTATTCTGAGGAAATAAATCTCAGGAAGCGAGTGAGTGACAGACCAGCAGACCTTTCAAAGGTCTTCTTCTCGGAAGCAACCATGGCAATAACTTGGGGTCGGAAATGAATGAAAGTTCAAGGGCATATGGAAAGCAAAATGCAAGTCCAATTAAGATGACACACTGGTATGCTGTCAAATGCAGCCTTATCAGAGTCATATACCGGCTGTGAATGGGACTCTCGGAGTATCGGACGATTTACTCGAGGAGCCCGAGTGATTAGCCATCAGCCCACCAGCACGTAATAGTGTATGATTCTCCTATGTGCAAACTCTCCAAGCACAACCGAGATAGTGCTGTGCATTATCAGCCCGTTCACCTGAGCTGGGAGATCAGCCCAGGAACGGAAGAAACTGCCTGACTGTTGACGCCAGTCTAGCACGTGCGTTGAGGAGATCCCCGCTGCCAGAGTTCTCCGGGAGACCGGGACAGTCCCCCCTGCGGCGTAAGAAACGTGGAAGATTTGGATCTTCTTTGACATACGAAGGCACAGGGAAGGAATCCATTCGGAAATATGGATGGCTTGGGATATGGGGCTCTACTGAAAGATATCGTTACATTAGTTGAGCTGCACTGATACGGACATTGCCTAGATTGCTAAAGGTAGTGAATCCCATAATAAGATAACTAGTCCTCCAAATGAAACAGGCCCTGGTTAGTGAAAAGCCGTATTGGGGCATGGAACCTTGCGATGGATGGCTGGCGGATTGAAACATGGGGGTTTTGCGAGCTGTGCATAGAACAAACATGGAACATGGATACCGTATAGATTATGCCCCAGAATTTGTTTTTCCCTA
>NC_030996.1:853524-950625 GCF_000149955.1 Fusarium oxysporum f. sp. lycopersici 4287 | reverse complement strand
CAAACTTGTAAACGCGGATAGGAGACACTGACTAACGGAGTAGTATTCGTCGCGGGGGGACGTTGGATTAGGCGAATCCGAGGTTGCATCAGAGCAAACCAGGTACTTACGGTAGTATTATCAAGCACTGTGAGCCCAGGTTACCCAACTCCTGGAAACATTGACACTGAATAAATTAAAGAAACGAATCGAGCCCCTAAAACACGTCAGTCTAATCCCCGTAAGTCCAAATATCTGGTAGACTGGATCCAGGAGGTTAAAACAATCTTGACCCACCTTTCTTAATGAAAACGATGAACTGACTTTGACTTTCGTAGTGCCACTCTTGCTGGATCCTGGCTAGCCATTTTCGGTCTCGCCGTTGAGGGAGCATCCAAGATAATGCCTGTCTAGGAATGCAACATTGAGATTGGGTTTTGATTCTAAACGGCCCGCAAGGATGGAAGACTCTCAACGGTCCCCGGGCATTAGTGGCTCATTCTATGCCGATCACTGTGGGCTTAAGGACCGGGCCTTGGTGAGACATCATTGACAGGGTATTAATCCCAGGGGTTCAATACAGGACAGGGCTAGGGGATGGCATCGAAACTGTGAGAAACCGCAGATCAGCAGGAATAAGAGCAGAATATCCATGTGCCTTTGATTGACAAAAGACTTCTCACAGTGAGCCCTTTCTATGCCAAGAGGATTATACGGCACTATCAAGGGCTGTGGACAGTACGATAGAGATCCCGTCACTCACGACTTGTGAATGACACGTGGCAGTAGGAAAGGATCTACTCCAAGGTACAGTATTTGAAGTTAAATCCCGGTAACGTTACTCAAAAGTCGCGTGGGAAGTAATTTTGTTATACGAATGAACGTGCCTATCTAAATGTGACCCCAAATACCGCACCGAGCTGGCACAATGAAGTTAATGTAATAAAACAACATCGAAAGTGTAAAATACTATCTAAACGCTTCAAAAAGCCGCACGGGCGTCTACGCCATCGAATGAACGTTGGTGGAGCTCACATTAGTGGCAGGATCCGGCCCCTTGCCAATGAGGCTCCGCTCATCAAGCTCATAGTACTCCTTGTTATCTGTTTTGGAGCGAGCTCCACGGCTGCCACCCCAGCTTCCGGCACTCTTGTCCAGTGTGGAGTCTTTGTTTGTGCTGGAGAAGCTCATCTTGGAGGCAATGGTAGCCATGGCGTTGGGCCAGAGATGCTTGAAGAGGTGGCGGATGGCTGGGAGGCTTGCGCATACCATGCCAAGTTCCGTTTCCCAGATAGACCAGATAGTGACTTCGACATATTCCCCTGGCATTTGTGTTAGCGTGTTTGCGCTGAATCTCGATCCTGGCCACTTACAGGTTGGGTTAGTCGTCTTTCCCAAAGTGATCAGGAATGGTAGACGGATGATACTAAACACCGTGACACTGTGGACTGTTAGCTTGCGTTCAATAATTCGGGTCATAGAAACCTACACAATGCCTAGACTGAACATAACGAAGAGCTGAATCTTCTGTCGGCCCTTGACCTGCAGCTTCCAAAGGTGATTGATCGGCAAGACCAGGATGACGATATCGCAAGCCATGTTGATTCCACCAAAAGCATAAGTCTGTGAGTTGAGGTCGTTGCAGTGGCCTTTGTGCTCGCCATCCCAGTTTGTCCAATTGAAAGAAGCTGGAAGACATTGGAGCGCAGTGGTGATCATCGTAGCAGCACCACACAAGCAGACAAAGATGCCGATCGACACAGTCAACTTCTTGAACTCGGAAGTAGTGAAAATACCACGGAGAAAGAAAAGAATCGAGATCTTTGTGCTATACAAGTGAACACTGTACATGATCTGATCTATCCAGAAGAGCTTTAGCAGTTCGTACAGGCGCTCGAACGGAGTGATGTCCCAGATGTTAAGCCCGAAGCCAAGATCTGCAAGTCTGCACGCGAGCCAGATGTAAGGCACTGTAGCAAACTATACCACTTTGTTAGCAAAAGTAACCGGGGATTGGGCTGGAACATACTCCTGCAATGAGAATCGCATAGTCATCAGGCCCAAGCTTTCCAAAGATCTTTAATTTGGAGTATATTCTCAAGATCACACAAATCTCGGCGAGGATACACGCAACAAGTGCGTTGAGTCTGAACTTCATCTGCTGACTCTTGACAGGAACACCGCAGGCCAGGTTCTGAACTCTCATTAATGCTACAGAAAGGGATTGGTCAGTGCTCATTCATTGCTATCATGATAGGTATCCTACTCAGAGAGTCCTTGACCGTGCAGTTCTTCAATACGCAAGCCTGCGTCAAGCCTGCAAATGTCTGGTCGGTACAGAGACATGTTGTGTTTGTCATTGAACATGGTGACTGTGGTATCGCTTGCTGGACACATTGTATCTGGTCTAGCTGTTAGTCAAAGCCGGATAGTGGGTGATAGGCTGTCACTGACATCACAGTCAGGGAGCTGAGCAGCTAGCTCAGTAAAGCTGGCCGCATTAACGAGCCCGACCAGGGCCGCTACGAAGAAAGAAAACGACAGGAGACGCATGGCTGTAGAGTCTGTGTTGAACGGAATCACAGTGTAGTATCAGAGCCAGCTCAGAAATCAACGTAAAAAGACATAAACAACAATAGGTAAGACGTCTTTTATGTCTCTATCTATATTTTAATACACTGGAATATTACGACGGCCAAGCCCCTGAAGATTTTCAACTACCGATAATACTAGTAAAACCCCAATATCTGGTGTCGAGGGGTCGAGTGGATCACTTGAATTGCCACTGAAAAGCTTCGCCGTTGAATGTTGCATCCCGGCAAATATTCCAATTCTTTTGTTATTCAAAAGTTCATAACAACCAACATACATAACTACAGAGTGTTACGCAGCTCACTCTGGGAGATGTCAACCCTTCCGAAAAACGAGAAATGAGAGGCTAACAGGCGTTTGAAACCTCCGGCATAGAGGACCCAATATCCCGACACTATGGTACCGTAGCATCCAAGAACCAACGGCTGAAGATCAACATCTCTGATAGTTTATGCATCCTTGTTTTCGCCTTGTTTCCTCTTTTCTGGTTCAGAGATAGGGATGAAATGATTAGATGACAGGCGCTGGATGCCTGTTCCCTGAGTTTGTGATCCCTGTCGTTTTCCGCTTCTACTACTACGTCAGATAACCAACGGTTGAGAATGCAACGCAAAAACCTTGTTAGGCGCTGGGTACATCATCCTTGAGTGATTAGCAAAGGCTATGGTCATCACCAACTGCCGCTTAGCTCAGGAATTGCTTCCCCGCCCGTTTGTCAGTCACTGCCGTGGAGACTAAACCTTGACTAGAGTTCGCGAAGGATTTGTGAGCCCTGTAAGGGTCAACCCCCCTGGAATTGACTCAAGCGCCTGCAGGTTATCCTTCTTTGGCCGGGGATTGCCTGTCGTGCTCAATTGTGCACAACCTTACGTAGAAATGCAACTCAATAGAGCCTTGGGTAATCCCAACTCTGGATATACCCACTCAAGAGAGAGAGATTCGCGACGATCTTTTGCGGTCTAGGGATGAAGTTTTCGACTGAGAGATTCCAAGACTCGTAAGGCCCTGCCATGCAAGGTGATTAGAAGGCTTCGGTCCACCGGAACTTTGACAAACGCATCCGCGTCATCAAATTTGCAGGAACTTCCAAAGCTATGACCTGGTTTCTGCCGATCTGTACCTCGAAACGCCAAGTTCAACCAAGGTGAGGTACGAGTTGGTAAATAACTTAGGGATTGCTTACCCCTGTCTGTCAAGTTAGCCAGCCACAGCTGATGGTATTTCGAACTCATCTCGCTCCATTGGACGATCAACTCAGGAGAAGCTTTCTGTCTTCCCACCAGCTCGGTAGCATCCTATTGTGATGAGCAATGCAACGCCCCTTAGCACTCCGGAAGGACGGCCTCTGCAATAGTGCGAAGATCAAATCTCTCGATGCATCCGGTATATAAACATAACTTCAACCTTCTAGGCTATGACAAATGAGTCAACTCTCATTCGCATTCTCTCTTTAATCCCGACTTCGTTCATTCCTTTTGAAGATCATTCGCTCGTTTTACCCTAATTGTATTCGCTGAAGTTGATAATATGAAACCTTTCACTCTTGCGACTCTGGCCACGGCCTTGCTTTCTAACCAAGCGACCGCGCTTCCTAAGCTAAATGCCGACACTCCTATTCCTCTGAATGCTTTCAAGTTCGGTGCTCGTGATGCCAAGAATCCTCACCTTGGTGTTGATCCTGAGCTGATTCGCAAGTTTGCCTCTCAGGCCCCTCCCAACCTGGGCAAGAGGGTTATCGACTTTGACCCCAAGGAGCAGCTCGTTGATGGTTAGTCTCCGGATGAGAAAGTCCCAAATCCCGAGATTCCAGCTAATAAGTCAATAGTTCACGGCAAGCACGAGTTCAACCCACCCGACTTTGAGGCTGGTGATGTTCGAGGACTTTGCCCAGGATTGAACACTCTTGCCAACCATGGTTACCTCCCTCACAACGTACGCTTCCATATTTGTCTATTAATAGCAAGTTACTGATCTTTCGATAGGGTGTTGCTACATTCACCCAGTATGTCACCGCTGTTGGTAAGGTCTGGGGAATGGCGCCTGACATGTCCGCTCTCCTCACCACTTTGGGTGTTGTTCTCGGCGGCAACCTCGTCGCTGTCTCTCAAGGTGGCTGGTCCAAGTACATGAACAACAATCTCCTTGGACTCTTCGGAACTCCTCGTGGTCTCAGTGGTTCTCACCCCTTTTTCGAGGTTGACGGCAGCCCTACTCGCGGTGATCTCTACGACCCTATTGGCGACAACAACGACATGAACATGACCTACTTCATGGAGCTCTACAACCTGCAAAAGGACGCCGAGAACCCCAACTACAGCATTGAGGTTCTGTACGAGCACAACAAGAACCGCTGGCACCAGACCATTGCTACCAACCCTTACGCTTGGTTCGGCCCTGCTAGCGGCTGGCTCGTTCGGGCTAGCCCTTACTCTTTCACTGCTCGTCTTGCTGCCAACCGCTCTGCTGAGCATCCCGACGATGGTATCCTCGACAAGGAGATGCTTAAGGCCTTTTTCTCTGTTTACGGACCTGAGGAGAACATGACCTACGTCGTTGGCCATGAGCGTATTCCTGAGAACTTCTACCGCCGCCGCTATACCGACTATGGCATTGCTGCTAACGCCCTTGACATTGTTACTCACAGTCACCCCGAGGTCCTCAGGTAAGTCATCTCATGATTCGTCCCGTATGAATTCCAACTAACATCTGTCAGCATTGGCGGTAACACTAACGGTGTCAACACCTTTGTCGGAATCAACTTCAACGACCTTGCTGGTGGAGTGCTCAACGGAAAGAACCTTCTTCAGGGCAACAACCTTGTCTGCTTTGCTCTCAACGCTATCAAGACCGTCTCCCCCAACGCTTTGTCATCTCTCTTCGCCACCTTGTCTTCAGTAACTGATGTTCTCTTCGCTGCTCTTGAGCCTATCATGGGAGCCATGGACTGCCCCGTGTACAAGGACTTGAGTGTCAACGGAACAAATTGGCTCGACTACAACAAGAAGATGTACCCTGGCTTCAAGAAGGCTGGTGGCGGCTGGTAAAGCTGTGACAGTAGTTCTGTAGCAACGGGATGCATTTGCTTCGGTTCAGAAAGTTTGTCTCTGTATATTATTAGATAATGCACATGCTATAATCGATGGCTTTCGGGCAATCAATCCATGTTCCGAAGTCCCCTTTTCACTTGCTCTTTCATCGATATTTTACCGACTTGCATGAACATGAGCTGAAGCGCACACCAAAGCTTTCGTTCTTATTCATAGATCACTCCAATTATCACTTCGAAAGCGCCTCATATTCTCATTTCAGTCTATAATGCCTGCATTTAGAACAGGACTCCAACCACTGCCTCTTTTTTATAGCCTTTCCCGAACCTCACCGCGCACCTTTACCAGCCCTGGGTGAAGTTGGCCAATTGATGTGCACCCAAGCAGTCGCATATTCCTTTCAAGTTCATCTTTGTAGATGCGAATCGCTTTCTCAAGTCCTTTCTGTCCATAGGCAGCCATCGCGTAGAGAAATGGGCGACCGATGCCCACGCCACGAGCACCAAGACACAAAGCCTTTAACACGTCTGAGCCACGACGAACCCCGCCGTCAATATACACTTCAATTTTGCCCTGATGGCCTCGTTCTCTCAAGATAGGCATAGCCTCCGCAAGGACCTCAATTGGAGCCTCTGAGTAATCGAGTTGTCGTCCGCCATGATTAGAGATTATCACAGCCTGGACGCCGTATTCTGCTGCCTTAATGACGTCTTCGACTCGTTGCACGCCTTTGAGGACAATCGACATGTTAGTAATTTCTTGAAACCACGGGATGTCGTCCCAGGACAGGGTTGAGTTCATTATGAGAGACGGATCCAGCTCCGTTGCTGGTGCATCCTCGAATTCGTCTTCTTCAGACTCACTCTGCTGCGAACGCAGGACCTTTTCGCGACTTCCGAGGTGCGGATTATCGACAGTGATGCACAAAGCTTTACAGCCTCGTGCTTCGGCGGCTTCAACAGCCTTCCGTGTCACATTTCGATCCTTCTTGACATATATCTGATACCATTGAGTCCGATTAGGCTCCCTAGCATTCGTGATATCGTAGAGGGGACATGATGAGTACAATGGTATCATTTGGATGATATCATGCTTGTTGCTTGCTCTCGCCAATGTCACTTCGCCGTGTTGGTCGCCAAGCTTGGCGTGTGCGGTAGCTGTTATGTAAATTGGAGCGGATGTATGGGCTCCAAGCATAGTGGTAGAAATATCCACATGCTCAACGTTGATAAGAACCTTCGGCCGAAACCGTATGCGTTGGAAAGCTACGTGGTTCTCCTTGATGGTCTGTTGCTTATAAGTCTTATGCTAAGAATGACTCGACTAAAGTTTCAACTTACAAACTCGTCCTCGGCCCCAGTGGAATAGTAGTTCCAAGAGGATTTCTTCATTATCTGTTGTGCTACAGACTCAAAGTCTGATATGTTCACGCATTGTGATAGCTTTGGCTTGCTCTGTTCCGGTTCTTTGGACTGGATGGTTCCATTCGCAGACACGCCTGCTACGCTGGTATCGATATCGCCCAGGTGCTTGGATGGCTCCAGCCACTTATCGAGAACGTCATTCGAGTGAATCAGGTCGAAGTCTGCAGTAGAGTCCTTGCCCTAAAATAATTCGTACGGGAGCTTTTTGAAGAGCAAGCAACACATACCGCATTTTTCAGGATCACCTTCTTTCCTCCAGGATGATCTATCGAAGGGGTCAGTATGAGTGCAGAGACACGGGTGATGAGAGTCATATATACTTGGAAGAAAGTCTGTAAGATCGTAGACCTTGTTCTGTACCTTCATTAGTGGGTGCAGTGCCGATTGAGCGATTTACCTGCATGAATGATGAGCCAACAGGAGTTGGCGTTATTGTGTTGGGCAACCTCTGCGGGATGCAATACCATGATGTCGTCGCTGTCCAATTCTTCTGATCATTCGCAAAAATTGACACTTTTCTTGACTTTGTCATGCGGCTTGTTTGACAATAAAATTGTCAATGTTGATCCATAATCCCCATCATGTGCGAGTGGAGACAAGTGGTGCAATCACAGGGCGAGCGATAGCAAAGTCTGCACCTTGTGAAACGGAGAACAGACGCGATAAGAGACTTAACGCAAAGAAGTTTGCATGACTGGCGAATCTGGGACGAATTGAATATCGCAAAAATCTACATATTCAGAATGCGCTGGTATTAGTTCCTGCTCTCAAAGATGCATCAGTCAATACCTGAGGCCTAATTCGATACCATGCCAAACATCAGCAGGAAAAAACTGCCACAGTCATCAAGTAGCCTTCCAAGTCTGTCCTTGACTGGTGTATGAGGTTTTCCCCATCAGGTTCCAGAATTAAGAAAGAGCCTGAGAACAGTTCAACACGACGGTGAGGCTGGTAGTGGTTGAGAGTCTGAGGTCTACATTGTCGCCGCATCTTACCGAGATACTAGGGACAAGAGTCATGAACATATTAGGCGCCTCGTTTGACGTGGTCTAGACTTAAAAGTCTAAATGTATGCATAATTTACTGCTGCCAGCTGGCAACGTGGAAATTAGGCCAAGCCGCCAAGCTTCCATCTCATTCATCAGCGATTGAAACTATCGACGCGCTAGAGTAATAAAACGATAGCCTTAAGTTGAGCGATCAGCTGAACGCTCCTGACAGCTCTCTTATGAGTTATCCGGGTCCTTCAAAATGTTGTTATTGCCGAAAGCACTTTTTAACACATTAGCGGTGATATTTCTCTCTCAAAATGCGGTCTCTCGTTTTTGTTGGCGTTTGCCTGCCGCTCATTTCGGGATCGCCAGTTGACATCCCTCGCTCTGATCTATCCCCTCGTCTTGTCACCAGCATTGAGCAGGCCTCCTGTGGCGT
The DNA here is from genome assembly GCF_000149955.1 of Fusarium oxysporum f. sp. lycopersici 4287. Classification (NCBI taxonomy): domain Eukaryota; kingdom Fungi; phylum Ascomycota; class Sordariomycetes; order Hypocreales; family Nectriaceae; genus Fusarium; species Fusarium oxysporum. The sequence continues at coordinate 942,152 of NC_030996.1, read as the reverse complement.
GGTTGGTTACAAGCCAGACCCGATTCTTACAAGAAGTCTGAAATGTCGTTTGGTTGATTGTCAGGAGCTTTGCTCTGCCACTGCTGGCTGTCAGAGCTACGCCCAGAGCAGCGCCAGATGTCTTCTGTTCTCTTCCCCCGTTGCTGAAGGATTCCAACAAGACTCAACATCTCCATTTACCTATTACGATATTGACTGCTCTACGCCCATGACTTCAAGCACTGAGACTCTGCCCGAAACCACCGACAGCGTTACTACCGAGTTGTCCACATCGGGTACAGAGGTCACTGCAACTTCAAACCCGCTGCCCTCGTCGACAACAGCTACCTTTATTACAGAAATCAGCACAGAATTAGCCTCTGCATCGATTTTAGCCTCCAGTGGGACGATTTCCACGACAACAACTGACCTCACAACAGATCCAGAGAGCGCGAGTGCTTCGGTGTCCAGCGATATTACCTCAACAGCAATCACGCTCAGCTCAAATACCGAAACAACCACTACGGGAGATGTAACAACCGTGGCTGCAGGCGAACCTACCACAGCCACCTCAAGTACACCTACTGTCTATATCATCCGTCTGGTGAATCCAGACGAGTCTACCTTTGGTTATGTATCCACTGCCCCAGGCCACAATCGTTTATCTGGCCCCAAAGAGGAAGCATTGGAGATTCGGATATCTGCACCTGAGCCAGGTGCCACTTCTCAATTGGATTTCGTCCATGCTGAGACCTTCGGTGGCTTCACACGCTTATGTGCCGTTCAGAGTACCCATAATGCAAATGCCGACTTGGGACCAGACTCGTCTTTGTAAGTGAAGGGATATGTCGAGCCTGCTACGCAAAACTCTCCAGAACATAAAAATAGCTACAACTACCTTTCTACATGTACTCCTAGTAAGTGAAATCTGGAAACCTAATGGACATCGCTCTTCATACTGTAGCCGGATCGCTGACAATAAAAGGTCCTCCCGGTAGCCCTCCAGCCTATTTTTACCACGCTTGGACGAACTGGGCTGAACTTCATCGATATACGTTGGCAGCTGAATCAGCTATTGTGAGTCAACACTGAAAACGAAAGCTGTCCAATGCTAATACTATCTCTCAGTGGATCGTTAACCCTGAAACTCTAGAGGTCACTGCTTCTTGGATAAATACCGACGGATGTAAGTCAAAATTTGTGTTGGAAGAGTGAGATATTATATGCTTACGTTGCCCTCTTTAGCAGCTCCTCCTACTACCCTCTTTATCCCTGAAAATTCCAACTGGATCGGTATGACTGGTAGTCTGTCTGCACTGCAGGCTGCCTTTCCAAACCAGCCATACAGACGCATCAAGTTGGTTCTTGAGCCAATCTCGTAGGTGGCTTCAAGTTCGGAGCAGGACGACCTACAGGGTCGGCGTTTGGATATTGGCCCGCGTATCAATTTAATTCACAAATGATATCAACTTCTCTTTCGACCGACTTCATTGTGGAGGGATGTGTCATCTTTTCGGAAGCACCTTAGAACTGGCGCGGCGTGGCCGGAAGTTTGTCCAAAGTCCAAGATGCTTTCACCGATGGGCCTTTCCGTCGGACCAACTTAGTTCTGGAATCAATGTTACTGATGGCTTTCAAGCCAAAGTAGAAATGTGAGGTAGAAAGGTATTAGCGGATGGGTAACAATTTGATATGCGGCCAAAACCTAAAGCTCTGGCTACCGAAGAATTCTGTTCTTTTCACCTACCTGTGCTTGAGCTAGAATGCATCATATCCTTCATTAAATAAGCTTTCTTTTCATACGTGTATATTAGTAGGTATCTCAAGTTTATTGGACTCTGAGCACCGATGCATCGTCACGGCGATATACTTGTCTACCTCGATATTTGACTGTTCTTGATGGAGAGATAATGTTCTTGGTTCTGCGAATCCAAATATTAGAGTCCATTAAATTGAGGGGCGGAATCATGGATATTATCAAATAAATGCCCCTTTGTTTCAGACAAAATATCATTTCCTCTTCACTTTGATCTGTCTGGACCAATCTCATGGATATGATTAGTGATCGATCTTTTCTGAGCTTATCTTGAACCACGGAACATAGCGATAGCAAAAGTCCCTCGATCTCCCCAGACTAACCCCATGGAGCGGCCGCGCCCACTAAATGGGGCGATAATGGTCTGCATGAGACACTAGCAACGTTTGATCAACAATCTGCCTATCATGTCCACCATAAGAACGGTTACACGGCATCCACGTTGCGACATGATTAAGTTAAATGCCTCGTGGAAAACTCAATCGAATTCTGTCTCCAGCATCCTTTTTTTCTTTAACAAATAATCTCGAAAGATGGCATCGCAAGCAGATCGCGCGACAGCAGAGACCAGGGTGTCTAAAGACCTGCATGATGAGCCTGCTAAGCAAGATGTCAGCGCAGGTATCATAGTACCTGCGCTGGCAGAGGGCGACATGCCGGAGACAACCAAGAAGGAGATCTGGTCGTGGTACGCGTACTACATTGGTTCAAATGGACTCGCCTTGTTCAATTTTGGACCGACAGCTTTCCAGAATCTGCTCTCCCAGGCGGCGCCCAAAGATACGGGGCTTCTACCGTTTGCGGGTCGCCCACGAGACGTCAACAGCATTGTCCTTCTTGCCAATGGCATATCTTTCGCTCTTCAGGCTGTTCTCTTCCTTATCATTGGAGCTTACGCAGATTTCGGAACCGGACGACGATGGATTCTTTTGGTCTGGTCAATTATCGCGTATGGTATCGGCTTTGCCTGGTTGGGCGTCCATGATCCCAGCAAGTGGCAAACCGCTACAGGGCTTTACATCGTCGGCCTAATCGCATACCAAATGACACTTACTTATTGGACTGCGGCATTTCCTTCTCTTGCCAGAAATACTCCACAGCTGAAAGAAGCTGCCCTTCAGTTCGAGGCTGGAGAAATCACCCAAAGCGAGATGGACCGCAAAGATGAGATGGAGAGGAGCAGGCTCAGCAACGTTGCCTTCTATATCCAATCTGTCGGCGAAGTGGTCATTCTAGCCATCATCGTGGGCATCATGTTTGGCGTCAAAGTCGATAAAAGTGCCGAAAACAACAACTGGGGACTTTCGGTCCTGATTGCCTTCGCTACTGCTTGTTGGCTTGTCCTCTCGATTCCCTGGTTCGTACTGGAAAAGAAGCGACCCGGAATGAAGGTGCCAGATCACTTGAACATGATTACTGTCGGATTCTGGCAACTTTGGGAGGCCCTCACTCAAATCTGGCACCTGAAGCAGAGCTTGATCTATCTTGTTGGATATTTCCTTCTGGGCGATTCTCTTAACACCACCGTCACTGTTATCGCCACCCTTCAGAACCAGGTTGTCAGCTACGAGACTCTCACTTTGACTTACCTCCTCATCGTTGGTATCGTCGCTCAAGCTGTCGGTATTGGTGCTTTTTGGCTCATTCAGAAGCATTTCAACCTCAGTGTCAAAGCCATGTTCAACGCCGTCATGGTCTTTATCATCCTTCTCGATGGCTGGGGTATGATTGGCAACTGGACTGATAAGTTTGGCTTCAAAAACGTCTGGGAGATCTGGCTGTATCAGGCTTTCTATGGACTATTTGTGTGTCCCTGGTACAGTTACTCGCAGATCATGATCAGCTCCGTCACCCCCCGAGGACACGAATTTCTTTTTTTCTCCCTGTTCAACATCATCGGCAAATCGTCCAGCTTCATCGGACCTTTCATCAGCAGTGCTATCATTGATGCTACCCCCGGTGGCACTAACAACAGTGCTCCCTTCTACTTCTTGTTTGCTTTGAGCTTGGTCAGTGCTATTGGAATCTGGTCATTTCTCGATCTTGAGAAGAGTGCGCGGGAACAAGAGGCGTTTATCATTCAAGAAAAGATACGCATGGGTGAGGAGTCAGAGACAAGCAATATTGCGTAGATGTTGTTAGTTTTGATCATGCCAGCTATAGCAATTTCCATAAGGTCCTGGTGAAGATTATGCTTGAGTTGCTACGTTCACCACAGGGCCACGATGTCCCTGTTGAACCTCGCAATCGACCAGCACAGCTGGATTAGTTACTGCACCTATGTAATCATCACCGCACATATTTCATGCTAGGGATATCTTGTCTTGTAGCAGGATTAAAGGCTCTTCAATGGGACCTTGCATCACCTTAGTCGAGTGAATCTAGCATTGAAACACAAGACTTAGCCAGAAATCCAGTTGCCTCATTTAACCACCCCTATCCATGAAAAGGCTAGAGTACTGAGGTGTAGTTCTCCTGATGACATCTCATCGGCCTTCATTACACCACGATTGGGGGCTTCCTACATCATCATAACCGTGCTTCTCATCATTAATGGCTGTTGAAAGCGTCTTTAACTCTTCTTCATTCATGTAGATAAATACAGGTATCTGCCTCATGAGCTGGGAACCAGCAAAATATCGTCCACGTTAACCGCCTGTCCCGTCGCAATAGACCTATTAGCTGCAATACCTGTAAGTATCGAAGCAGCACCATCAATATGGCTCGCTGCTCGCATGTACTCATCGGATACCGGCGTTCCAAACAAATCATTCAGCAAAACAGTATCTCCACCCCCGTGAGCACCAACCCCATCTTCGACCTTGATCTCTCTTGGCTTCTCGAAAAGAGGTCGGAGCAGTATCTTCCGACTCTCCAGAGACCCCTCGTGGGCCTGATCACCACCTGAGTTGACGTAGCTGTTCTCCACGACTTCGACTTCAAGACGTCCGCCGGTTCCGTTAAAGCTAACACGGAAGCCTTCCCAGGGTGCATATGCTGTGAGAGAGTATGAAAGGCTAGCTCCGTTGCGGTACTTGACGAGAACGTTCATGGTGTCTTCGATGCTGATACCATCACCAAAGACGCTCTGGTCGCGGTAGTAAGCGTCCTCATGCTCGGCATCCAGATACATAGACTTCAATTGAGGATTCAGGTCGAGATGAAGGGCGAATGGGTCGGCTTTGGCGACTTCGCTGCCATGGGCGCGGGTATAGAACTTGGTCTCGCCACGCTTCTCTGCGTTCTCTCGGCCGTAAAAGGCAAGGTCGCCTGTAGCAAACACGGTTTGAGGCCTGGTTTGGAGCCAGAAGTTGACAAGATCGAAGTGATGGGTCGACTTGTGTACCAGCAGACCGCCGCTGTTACGCTTGTCCCTGTGCCAGCGGCGGAAGTAGTCGGCTCCGTGCAGGGTTCAAATCCATACCACGAAATCCACATATGGATCCATAATGTGGATCCATATCCATTCCATTCCATTCCACGTGGGCTTCAGCATTTCCATATCCACGCCACGAAGCCCCTTCCACATGTTCCACATGTGGAAATCGTGGAATATTTTAGGTGGGGTTCGAAAATACCTTGATTTCCTTGTGAAATCCCGCATATCCTAAGTACTTTCTATCACCCACAACAACACAACATCGATTTGCCACCCCATTTTCCTCCGTACACAATGAGTCCATTCTGGGGGCTTCACTGTTACTCGCGTTACTACCCCAAATCGAAATGGCCACTCCCCATCCTACCAAGTCAACCACATCCGTTCCAGAACGAACAGAAGAGGACAATCAACGGCTCTTTCAGCTCTACAAAAGCTGGATCTTGACGGAGAGAGACGGCAAGGCGCGTCTATAGGTATATCGGTTCGGCTACGAATATCCAGCATAACAAGAAACAGGAACGTCGGTGGGTGTGTTGCCTTTGCGTCAAGCAACGGCGGATTTTAATGGACCAATGACAAAAACATTGACGTCACCGAGGGCGGGCGGGACCCATTAATTACCATTGTTGGACGAAGTAGGTTTCCATTCCACGAATTCCACAATATGGATCCATTTCCATAATGGATCCATTTCCACCCATTCCACATCGAAATTATTAGTCAGCATCCATATCCACGCCATATTCACAAATGTGTCGTGGAGTGTCGTGGATTTGAACCCTGGCTCCGTGGCTGGTGTTCAGCATCCATTCTATAGTCATGTCAGCTTCTATCTTCTTCGCTATGCTCTGACCATTGACTTACCAAAGTGGACGCTTGTGACTTTCCCAATAGCTCCGGATCTCAGCAACTCGAAGACTTTCGTGTTGTGAGGCGCATATCTGTAGTTGAAGGTGACACGAACTTTCTGGCCCGTTCTCTCGACTGCTGAAAAGATCTCCTTGCATCTAGGGGCGTCAATGGTCATCGGCTTCTCAGTAATGACGTTGCATCCTAGTTCAAGTGCTCGAACGATATAGATATTATGTGTTCGATCCATAGTTGTGATGATGACTTCGTCGGGCCTGGACTCTTTGATCATCTGATCGAAGTTGCTGGCGAGATACGTCGGAACCTCGCCATGACCGAGTGACTTTAGCTTCGAGTTTGCATAGTTCATGCGAGTTTGGTTTGTGTCGCAAAGGGCTACGATACATGATGTTTTGCTATATTCTGTTGCGATGGCTGAGTAGAAGAAGCTTGAGCGGCCGCCGGTGCCAACAACGGCATATCGCTTTCGTGTTGCTTGAGTTTCCGCCATGTTGGTCTGATATTGAGGTGCAGTGAATCCGAGACCCCCAAAGTGACGAGAAGAGGCACGCGCGGTATTTATTAAGAATGGTCACGATTGGATGACATGTTCAGTTTGGGGGAGGGGGAACATTACTCGGGGTCTCTTCCCCCGAATTGTGGGGCTATTTGCGGGGGTCATCATCAAGTGACGGTGATGATATTTGAAGGATGGCCCAATATCGCATAGTTCTGATAGACTAGACAGTCCCTCTAACTCGTGGGAGGACATGTCAGTTGACTATAGGAACATAAGGTCCGGAGTTGCCCAAGGCTCAGAGAATGCGGCTTCCTGATGACTGAGTGACGACATATGGGCGAGCCGCTTGACCTGTCCAGAAGCTTTGCGATCCAGTTCATGAGCTACCTGGAGCAGAAAGAATGGCTCTTTCGATGCTTTGGCATTCATCTGGTCAAATTTGTTACGGATTCTTACGATCAAGCTCCAATCCGACATGACGGACAGCTGGTCGGGGAACTCGATGATGTTGACCAGCAAAACGATCAGTCCCGAAAGATTGCAGCAAGCATGCAGCCTGGTTGCCTTGTCAGTCGGTACGCGCGTGACAATCGAGGTCCAACTCACCAGGTTGAATACTCTGTCTCTCTCCCAAACGCCGACAATTCTAGGCCAAGCCTTGAATGCTCGACGCAATCGGACCATGCACTAGGCAATGAACTGATCTCTTTCTGGTTGATCCTACCATCGATGCCAGCATCCCCAGTCGGAATCACAGCTGGGGAAAGGTACCGCCGTACTCTATCGATCCACGTCTCATCAAAAGCAAAGGTGCCATGGATCCTGTAGAGGCATTCGAGGTATCGGTTATACATGTTCATCACAAGGTGAACTGAGATTGTCGAGAAATCTTGGAAGAGTTTGTCTGATCGTAGGAGCTCCTGTGGTAATGCGCTGCGCCACTTGGAGAGCAATTGTTCGATACGAACCTTTGTCTCTGCCCGTTGTTCTTGTGACAGTCGTTGAGCTGTTCTGCTGTAAAGGAAGTTGTGGACTTTGCCTTGAATTATTGCCAACTCAGACCGAGCACGTAAGTAGTTGAACCTAATAGTCCCTGTGCATGACTCTAATATTCCCATGTCGTCGTCTCCACACTGTTCTGGAAGTTCGAGATCAGTTTCGGCGTCGAATTGGGTGTAGGGCGCTTTGGCGCGAAGGGCAAGGTCCTGTCCTCGTGGGTTAGTTGCTGTAGACAGACAAGTTTCAAGGTCATACCTTGTCCAGGATGTAGGCTATCCAGAAAACTCGGCGAAGTTGTGCTGATTCATCGGGATCGTCGGAGGCTCTTGTTGAAGGAAGTCCCATGCTTTGCGCTAGACGGATGGCACTTCCGATGAGTACTATTGCGAGCTGCGGATTCGTTGTTCCCTGAAATAGTATGACCATGCCAAGTAGAACCTGTAAACCTAGAATATCACCACTCCAGGCCATCAACTCGGTCGTGACAGACTGCACGTTGCTTATACACTGAGCCAGTTTTGGCTCCTCGATCGGTACATCATCCACGATGCGGGAAGTCATAGCGAGGACAAGGTTGATAGCAGCCCAAGAGATCAACTCCTTTCTTCCATCCTCAGAGTACCAGTCAACCGTCATTTTCATGAAAGATCCTTTGTCAAACAGAGGCATGTAGCGGCCATAGCTGTCGAAGTATCTCTCCAGTACGCCCATGACTTCTTGAAGTGGTGGCAGCTCAAGCTTTCCTGTTTGAGCCAACATGGCTCCTGTTGGAAACTGTGGTGAAATGCCAAGGCAAGGCAATGTCGTGGCTTCGTTCCACATGTCTGAGGCTTTGTACACGCGGATCTCGGGGAAGTTCTGGAAGTTCAAGGCGGTTGCATCGTGAGGTGAACTTCCGGATGGTTTCTCGGCGGCGATTTGGTCCAGCCTTGCTTCGATGTGAGCCAAGCGTGACTCAATTGTGTCGTCCCTCGTGAATGTCAGTATGGTTATAACTTGAGCCCAAAGAGCGTCTGCATACCTTGAGGGAGTCGAAGAAGAGTTGGTTGGACTTGATTCACTGGCAGGCACTTTTCTTCTACTTGTAGTAGCCAGACTTGTGACTTCGGTGATGCTACAATCGACACCGTACAGCTTGCAGTTTGAACAGGTTGGCTTGGCCAAGTCACATTTGATCTTTCTCGACACGCAAAGATCGCAGGCTAGGACTTATCAGCTTCGAGCTACTTGAACGGTGTCTCTCGTTATTTTCCGTACCCTTGCGCCTCCGCGCATGGCTTGCAACCTTCATGATTGATGACGGATGATTGAAGAGGTGCAAGTAGTGTGAAGACGGAAATTGGTTTGAGTTGATACGCCACTAACAAGTGCTGTTAGTAATCACACCAACTGTTCCTCTTCCAGCACGGTGACTGTAGCTATGTGACGAACTCCGACGAAAGCAGAACGGGTCTATCACCGATCGTCACACAATTGAGTTAATGGATGGGAATGTGCAGCAAGGGGCAACGCTTTCAGCATTAGTCAATCAACTGCCGTGTCTCTTGTTGAGATATTTCGCCACAGCGCATCGAGTCGGCACTATCAAAAACAGTTAGCGTCTGTTACCCACGGAACTCCGCGGTCGAGATATTGATGAGCCGCCATCTACCGCGCGCCTACCGTCGCTTCTCAATACTTTGCAGACCGTTTCATGCAATCCAGGCTTGGTTTGGGGATCATCGGTCTTCCATCATGCGGTTCACCGAAGTAATCATAGGCTGACAAATTAAGGCAAGGAGCTCTCCCCATCAGAACAATTGTGCTGCTTCGCGGATACTTACTCGGGCAAACCTTTACAGATGGACAGCAACGCCTACTCTAAAGCCTCTTCAATGTGAAGCGTCCTTACAAACGCCAACCTCCGTGGTTAAGCGTTATGCTGTAATCAAGACCATGGCAAGAAGAGCTTCCCGAGATGATATATAATCCGAAGAAGCGACCGTTGTTGCTTCTCACTATCAAGCTTCACACAATCGTCACTACTTCTGGCTACGGTCAACTAGCACAACTTTACACCTTGTAGTCATGGCTACTTCTTCGTTCCCTCAACGTCCTTCTTCAGCCTCCTACGATGTCGTCATCATAGGCGGCGCAACAAGCGGCTCAGCAATTGCCTGGTTTCTCGTGTCGAACCCTGACTTCAAGGGCAAAGTTCTCGTTGTCGAGAAAGACCCATCTCTTGCCTACTCTGCAACTCAGGCCAGCAACAACTGCATGCGTCAGCAATTTGCGACCGAGATCAATGTCAAGATTGCTCAGTATGCTGCCGAATTTGTCAAAGACTTTCGCAAGAACCTCAAGTGTGAGGATGACGACGGCATCCCGGATATCCCTATCCGCAACTTCGGCTATCTGTATCTCGCGGATACTTCTGAGTTTGCTGCCGTTCTTGAGGAAGATCAAAGGCTTCAGGCTAACTGCGGTGCTGGGACCAAGATGCTGTCGGTTAATGAGATAGCATCCAAGTATCCTTTCTTCGCTCTGGATGACATCAAGACGGGCAGCCTCAACACTGTTGACGAGGGTGCCTTTGACGCCCTTGGCATGGTCCATAGCCTGCGCAAGAAAGCTCAACAGCTTGGGGTCGATTACATCAACAATGAAGTTGTTGGAATGACTCGCGTCGGCAAAAAAGTCACTTCCGTCACTCTCAAGACTGGGGAGAGCATCAACGTTGGCAATGTTGTCAACGCCGCAGGAACCAGAGCTGCCGAGGTCTCGCGCCTTGCTGGTATAGATCTCCCGATCGAGGCTCGCCGCAGATACACGTACATCTTCTCCGTCGATGAACCTCTGTCTCAGGATCTCCCGCTCACCATTGATCCTACTGGTGTTCACATGCGATCATATGGAAAGAAGGATTACCTCGTCGGCTGCCCTCCGATCGGCCCCGATGTTGCTGTCAATCCCGATGACTTCAACTACGCGGAGGATGTATGGACCTTGAAGATGCTGCCTGTTCTCAAGAAGCGAGTTCCTCAGTTTTCCACTGCGAAAGTCACGCACTCGTGGATGGGCCATTATGAGTTCAACACTTTCGACCACAATGCCATCATTGGACCACATAATGAAATTTCCAACCTGTCATTCTGCGTGGGCTTTTCTGGGCATGGAAGTCAACAGGCTCCCGCTTGTGGACGAGGTGTCGCAGAGCTCATCACGTACGGAGAGTTTCGCACTCTGGACTTGTCGGCTTTGGGTTATGGTCGGATTGCTCGCAATGAGCCTCTGATGGAGAGAGCTGTTATTTAGATCTGTAGAATGGTTGAACGTTAGAGCTCTTCATACTGTATTGCCATCTCATTACCTTCTCCAGCTTGACGTTCGTGAGATAGTTGCTATGTGAAAGCTGATGAGCCCTTCAAGCCACAGAAGAATAGGCGCAAAGATATTTTCAGGCTTGTTTAACCGTGTTTTTGTCGCAATATCTCCTGATTTGATGCTTTCCTCTCTTCCTTTTGCACCCAATAGCTTGACTGTTTGTCGGCTGTTGCGCATGATCAGAGCGCAACATGCCCATCTCAAAGATTTGCCTATGATTTCTCCAGCCATGAACATTGACAGATTGGCTTTTGCCGGTCCGCGGAATACCCTGGTGTTGTAGACTTTACCTGATTTAGGCAAGCCGATGTCGTCATTTGTGTTTGCGACAATAGCCGTGAAGATACGAAGTACGATAATAGCCGCAGCGCGTCTTTGTAATCCGATATCTTTCAGGGCGCCGGGGACGCTTTCCAGTATGGGTGACCCTGGAATACAGGGCGTGCCCCGCTAAACTGCACCTTCAACATGGCGCGAGGATAGCCGTTTGTTGCAAGAGCTGCTTATGAAGCAAATCCAATTGCGATAAAAACTTCTAATTTCACATGTTCAACATCGTCGCAGGCAGTTAAATATGCAAACTTCCCCTCTTCGAAAGTGACAAACACCAAACATTCATCACAGGCTTCTACCTCGACAAACATCAACCATGACCAAGATCTTCCTGTCAGTTCAACCCCGCACCCACTGTAACTTTAGCTGACCCGCTGGAATGAAAACAGTACCGGCGCTACTGGCTACATTGGCGGTGATGTCCTTCACACCCTGTTGAAGTCGCACCCTGAATACAAAGTCCGGGCCTTGGTTCGTGATGTTTCGAAGGGAGCGGCCATAACCAAGAGCTATAGTCAGGTGCAGCTCGTTACTGGCGGACTTGACGACGCAGATGTTATCGCACAGGAAGCCCAGGATGCTGACGTCGTGCTCCGTATGTTACATCCTTGTCCCAAATGTCAAGGGATTGTGCTGACTCTCAATCTACAGATCTTGCGGCCACCGGCCACTTGAAGAGTGTCCAGAACATCTACGAAGCTCTCTCCAAAAAGCCCAAGGGCGCGAAACCTCCGTACTACATCCAGATCTCGGGTGCCAGCGCATTGGCGGCTGGTGAGCTCGCCGACAAGTCGCGAGTCTTTGGCACAGGCAGTGATGTCATCTACAATGATCTCACTGGTGTTGACTCAATCAAGTCGCTCATCAAGCAATACCCAAGCCGTGCAGTAGACAATTACATCTTTTCCGTTTCAGAGCAAAACTCGCATGTCAAGACTGCGCTTGTTGTCCCTCCCATCATTTACGGGCAGGGTCGTGGTCCAGGCAATCAGCGCAGCATACAAATTCCTGGGCTCGCCAAAGCGACATTGGTACGCAAGAAGGGTCTACAAGTTGGCTCTGGTGAAAGTCGATGGGGGAATATTCACATCGCAGATTTGAGCCGCATCTTTCTCAGCCTGGTTGAGAAGGCGGTTGAGGGCAACAAAGATGAGGATATTTGGGGAGCAAATGGCCTCTTTTTCACTGGTGCTGGAGAATTGGTAGGTTTTGCATTGTTAACTGGGTGACATTTTGGTGCTAACAGATTGACGACAGTCATTTGCCGAGATCTCACGTCGCATCGCTGTCGCTGCGAATGACTTTAATCTCATTCCGACCACAGGAGTCGACAGTCTCGATGGAAAGGAAATAGATAGCATCATCCCCCACGGGTCTGTCCTGTTGGGAACAAACGCGCGCGCCGGAGCTGATCGGGCTCGGAAGGTTCTCGGCTGGGAACCAGAATATGAAAGCTTGGAAGAGCATATCCCGACCACAGTAATTCAGGCAAGGCTCGAACCCACTACACTGCAAATCCACGTGGACCACATATAAGTGGTCCATCTCTATTACATCCACTCGTCGGCGCTCAGATTACGTAACAATCCACTACACTTGGACCTGAAAGTGGATGTAGTGGAGTGGATTTAGGTGGATTTAGGTACCGTGGGATATTCCCTGACCCTGTACGGTTCATAGTACTTATTTTGGTATATAATTGCCTATTAAATCGAGGTAGCTGGACCCAAGTTAGCCGAGATCCATCACCCCTACAGCTAATCTTATAGCATTATACGAGACACTACCCCTATTGAGCGCGTTTTCTAAGATTTCCTGCTGTTGTTTTTGCCAATTTCTTTTTTTTTTTTTTTTTTTTTTGACGATGTCAGCCACCCAGCCAGGCCAACAGCAGCACCTCGAAGACCGTCTTTTTCGCCATTTCAGAGGCTGGGCTTGGTCAGAACGCGCTCGTGATACTAGCTCTTGGCTGTGGGACTTTGGCTACGATATTCAACGTCATGGCTTACGCAAATGGGCTTGCAAGGACTGTATCCTCGGAAATCGTCCCATCATCGCGAGTTTTACCTCTTCAGGTCTCCAGAACGCGGCAAATCATCTATGGCGTGAACACAAAACACCAGCACCAGAGGGAGAGAAAAAGAGCACAGCACAGCTGAAATCCGAATGCGTACTGAAATCGAACCAGCCGACTATTGCCTCTGTTTTGAAACTGGACGTCAACAAGCCTACGGAACAGAATATCGCGAATAGCTTCATCTCACGCTTTGATAAGCAACACTTTCAGCGTCTGCTAGTCGAGTTAATCGTCAGTAGCAACCAGTCATTTTCCTTCGCCGAGAACCCCATCCTCCGAGAAATTTTCGGCTATTTGAACCCCTCCGTTTCGATCCAACACGCCAACTTGAGTGCCACCGCTGTCCGATATAAGATCATTCAAGAGTACAACCGCCACAAGCAGAAGGTTATCGAGGTGTTGAGGGACTCCCCTGGAGCGCTTCATATCTCATTTGATGGCTGGACGTCTCGAAATAAGCTTGCCCTATACGGCATTGCTTGTTTTTTCAGAGACGAGAAGAATCGGCCATGCAAAATCATGATTGGGGTTCCAGAGGCTCATCGTCACTTTGGCTCAACGATCGGTGGGGAGGTTCTCGACGTCCTACACACTCTTGGCGTGAGTCCAGAGAAGATTGGCTATTTCACGCTTGACAATGCTGAAAACAACGATACTGCAATGGAGGTCATTGGTGCTGAACTAGGGTTCGATGGCCGGCTACGCCGAGGACGCTGTTTTGGCCACACAATTAACTTGTCAGCCAAGGCGCTCTTATTTGGAAAAAACGCCGACGCGTTCGAGCAGCAATTATCAGGCGCAGAAGCGTTATCTGATACTGAATACGGTCGATGGCGCAAAAGAGGACCAGTTGGCAAGTTGCACAATATCGTAGTTGATGTGCGTATTAGCCATCGGCTGATTTACTTATTCAAGGAGGTCCAGAGGGTAAGCGGTTTTACTAAGTCCTATTCGTCTCATACTAATTCGGTATATCTAACAGGACGAAATTAATCGCGCCACCACCCTTAAACTCCGATCGAAGAAACCACTGAAGCTAATTATCGATAACGACACGCGCTGGCTGTCACAACTCTACATGATCCGCAGGGCTCTACGGTTGAAAACCTCTATCGAACTCTTACTGATCAAGTATAAAGCGCAATGGGAGGACGAAAATCGGTCTAAAAAGACTGGCCAAGTGACACAAGCCAAGTTGGCGAAAAAACCACGCATCCTCCGAGACGAGAATCAGCTAACGGACAAAGACTGGGAGGTTCTTTACCATTTGGAGGCTATTCTGACTGTTTTTGAGACCGTGGTGAAGACGCTTGAGGGTGATGGACACATCCGCAGACGTAAGCAAGGCTGGACTGGCTCCTATGGTAATATCTGGGACGTGGTGCTTGGCTATGAGTTGCTGCTTAACACACTGGAAGAATATAAGCAGCTTGCTGCTGACTTTCCTGATGCAGAGCACTTCCGCATTGGAATCAACCTTGCTTGGGATAAGCTGGATGAATATTATCGGCGGCTGGACGAGACGCCCATCTACTATACGGCTATGGCACTGCATCCAGCTTATCGTTGGGACTGGTTTGATGAAACGTGGGCTCATAAGCCTAGTTGGGTCGAGAAGGCAAAAGAGATGGTTGCCGACGTCTGGCTGTCCGATTACGCTCATCTCGAGGTTAGAACCAGCAGCAGCAGAGGCGACGACGAGCCACCGGCAAAAAGACCTCGGTTTTTCAACCCCTTCGAGAAGAACAGTCGTCTGCCAAGCTCAATACCACCCTACGCAGCAGCTATTGTTGTCGACGAGTACCAAGCGTGGCAGACGGATCGTGAGGCCAGCGACGGCAACGTTCGTGATCCAATCGGTTACTGGATCACTAAGCAAGGCAGATATCCTCGGTTATCCAGGATGGCATTGGACTTCCTGACGATCCAGCCGATGTCAGCCGAGTGTGAGAGGTTATTTTCAGCTGCTGGCAAGATGGTCTCGGGGTTGCGTACGAACCTGGATGCTGAGATTATCGCCATTTGTCAGGTTTTACGCTCTTGGTACCGTGCTGGCCTTATCAAGGACCTGGATCCATTGCTTAAGTCGCACCTTGAAAGTAAGCTGGATGGCGGTTGTGGGACTCTAAGCGACGAGGAGCTGGCGCTTGCTGAGTCAAAATGGCTATTGGAGGGCGAGGACAGCGCCAGCGAGGTTGACGATTCAACACAGCAGCAACAGGCTGAGGAGTCAGTGTCAACCTCTGAAAGTGAGGCTGAATAGGCACCGAGGAGGTTGTGAATAGCCTCAAAGATCCACTATAAATACACTTATAAATCCACGTGTGTACATCCATTCCACCCCGGTCGAATATGTGCTACATCCACTATGTAATTGCCTAAAAATCGCACATCCACTCTACTTGGTCCCAAAGTGGAGTGGATGTAGTGGTTCCGACCCTTGAATTCAGGAGGCCGAGGCACTTGGTGTTGAGGGTAAGAACCCCAAATCCAAGCTATGAATCCAAGCATTAATGTTTAACCTGACATAGTCGAGCAATGGAGACACTGAGTGTAATGCTGAAATTAATGAGGTGACGCTGTCGCGACAGGTCGTCCCATAAATGGCTTGTCGCAGAGGATTTAAAGGACAGTTACTCGTTTAAGCGAATTAATTGAGACAATAACTTACAGGCTAATGGCTCTAAATTCATATGGTATCCTATTGGAACTTTGATGTTTGATGTTCGAGAAGTCCAAGCAAACAGACAATGAGAGATTACTTAGACATGGTCGCCTCCATTGAGTGCAATCTAAATTTAGGAACAACTCATTTCAATCGCGCGAAGTTACCATCCAGAGGACACCGCAAATGCATTAAATACTTTCAAGAAATTAAGTGCATACTAAATTTAATGTTCTCAATCCCTACCGCTCACAACAGCCATCCTCTTCTTGTCGTCATCGTGAGGGCGTTTAATCTGACCTTCTCTTGAGCTTCTGGGTGGCATCTTTAATTGGGTGATGGGGCTCACGACGACCAGCCGGCGTCGAAAAGCGCCCGAACCAATGAAGCTCCCCGAGAGCAACAAGCGGAAAGTTCTCAAGTTCGCAAAGGCTCTCGTAAGCGTCGCATTCTTCGGGGCCCCAAAGGGGGGGTGATGATCCCTGAAGACCTGCCCAAGGAGTGCTTCTGGGCGAAACTGAAGTGCGCCCACGGAAGAAACCCTCTTCATTTTCTTTCCGAATTTGATCCATTGATCAGCCTCGACGGAACCCCTGATTATGAAATAACCTTTAGGAGTCGTCGGTGGTGGGAAGATCATGACCCTTGGCTCGATGCCTACAAGGAGGCCCTCAAGACCTCTGACGAAGGCTGGAAGATGAGAGATGAGGCTATGAAGCAGGATGATAGTGTCTCTGATGATGAAGGTGCCGATGACTGGGACTTTATGTGTCTGCCTATTCCTGCGGATGAAGACGGTAAATTTTGTGGCGAGTTTGAGGATGACGATGAGGAAGAGGGAGATGGCGAGACTGCGAACAATACTGGGAACGAGAATGATGAAAAGCCTTTTTAATAAGCTTACATCACTTCATCCGAACTGGCCTTGTGTCTTCACCATGCGTGGTGTAGATCGCTTTAAGTGGTGGTAGCAAGAATGTTGCAAGCGCATCCAGGACCACTTCCCCCCCTCCACCGCAACTACATTGGCGTTTACGGTGTATTTGAGGCATTTGAGAACATTGTAGATATTCTTTATATCATACAGCCCTTCCAAACCTGACCAACTAGCTCGCAGGTTGCCCAGTTTGACTCTGTCTTCCAGCCTACTTCCAGTTATCGTGATTTCTGGCCGGAAGTTGAAGGGGTTGCTATGATTCTCCAGCGTGGTCAGCTCGACTTCAATAGTAAGTCATGATGCTGTGCCAAGAATATGTTGTTCTTTCTGACAGTCCCAGTTGTCAAGCATTAAGAATCAAAGCGAGCGAGGGACGAAATCGTAGGCAGCCTAGTCCTCGCTACCATTGATGCTCTGGAAAAAGCAGGATGTATTCATGCCCAACTCAGAGATCCGCAACCTCGGTTCCGTGCTTTTCACATTTATCCGATGGAGGCTCGACGTGTTCTGTGGCGGCGTCTCCTTTTTCAGCATCTACGACGAGAGTTTGTCTTGGATATGCAAGGTTGTTGACCTTGCTGAAGAATCCAACGTCAAATTTACAGTTCTCACGACTTTGAGAAAGATTATAGACAGATCAAAAGCATTCGAGGTAGCCCGGCTGGGTGGATGGACAAATGGGAGAATGTCGACTGGCAAAGCCGGGTAAGTACTCTTGCTGTTACTTTCAGAAAGAAGAGTTGACAGGTTTTAAGCTCAGAGACTATAAGGATGAGAAGGGATCTGACAAGCTCGGAGGACATGACTTTGATATTACTACGATGACCGAGATTGAAAGATGGCGGCATGAAGATAAGTAAGTCCCCCACGATGAAGGTTCCGCTCACTCATTAACATCTTTGCTCGTAGATGGCATTGTGCAGCTAGGATTCAATGATATATCTGATTCCAATAAAGATGAGGCCTATCAACAGAGGACCTTGAATACGAAGAAGTATGCGATTTTTGTTGGTGGATATATAGTGTATCAGACTGGAAGAAATATTGTCCCTTGTGTAAAGTTATTTGAATTTGAGAGGTATACGTCTAAGCTCGCTTCTTGTTCAACAACTCCCTCGCCATCTCACATGATTTCGCAAGATCAATGTTAGAAATCACGCCAATTCGCTCGTTGATTTCCTGCTCAATCTTGGGAATATCCTTTCCAACACCCTTCGCCCTCCACTCATACGCATTTCCAACAAACCTACTGCTATCGACAAGCCATTGGCCCCTCTCTCTCCTCGACTCATCATAAGCGGCAAATGCAGCCTCAATATCTGGCAGACTCTGCACACGCTCATCGGCGAGAATCTCTGCCATGACTGCGCTATCTTCTATACAGAAACCAGCTCCGGCACCGTGGTGGGGACTTGTGGCGTGGGCGGCGTCGCCGAGGATAGCTATTCTGCCTTTATAAAACGATGGGACGGGGTTGTCACCAAGGTCGAAGATGGCCCACTGCGAATATTAGTATTTGGTCGTTACAGATGCATAGTGTTGGACATACCACACTGAGAGTTTCTTCTGTTAGCTTCAAAAGGTTTGTCACGGTGCTGTTGTAACCCTTGAAGTCGTCCAAAGCGTCCTGGCGATGCGCTGTCTTGGTGAGCTTTGTAGGATCACTCCACTCGTTCGGATCTGTGCGGAACGCAACGACGTTGAGCTTCTCGCCGTGGTTGACTTGGAAGGTCAAGACATGGCCATCTTGTCCCATCTGAGGCTTATCAATATCATGTCTAGCCAAGTAAACGGGCCATCAACTTACGTGCATGCATGCGTTTCGCGCTCTCTCCTCACCAACAGCCTTAATGGCCTTGTCCATGGGAATGAGACCACGATAGGCATACTTGTGAGAGTACCGAGGCCTGGCACATGGGTGATTCTCTCCAAAAAGGATTCTACGGACGCGAGATCCGATACCATCACAACCAATCAGAGCATCGGCATATGCCGTTGTGCCATCGGAAAAGCTCATGCGAACCTTACCATTGGGCTCTTCCACTGCGTTATCAATGTGCTTGTTAAATTGCACCTTGTCTGAAGGTAGAAGGTGAATAAGCTCGTTGAGGAATTGAGCTCTGTGAACACCGTTCTGGCCGAGAGGAGTCTTGATGCTGAAAGCCACCTTATCATCTTCGGTGGTGCCGTCTAGGAAGTCAAACCAGGTCTTGCGCTTAGACTCCCAGCCATTCCAGGTGCAGACTTTGAGAAAAGCATCGTGTACACCAGGATGGCACATCTTCATCGCTTGCACAGCATTAGGAGTGAATGAGACACCTGCGCCGATCTCGTGGAAATTGTCGGCTCGCTCATAGAGCATAACGGGGACATTGCGATGGTGAAGGGCGATAGCCAAAGTCAGACCGGCAATACCACCGCCGACAATGGCTATGTCGAATGGCTTCGTAGTGTTTGACGAGATAGCCATGTTGATTAGTAAATGATGATTAAAGAAAGAAATCTGATTGAAGCAATTGACACCAGGCCGCGAGTAGTTCTTGGTCTTTAATAATAAGGAGTGAAGATACTTTTGCTCACTCCGTAAAGCTAGTTAGTCCCCATTCTGCCGTCATAGACGCATCCGACTCTTCCAGACCAAAAAACCAAGAAACAGCCAAGAAGTTGGGGAACACCCGGCTTCCGATCCCCACTCGCTGCTTTCCGACGCATTTGGAGTCTGAGCTCGGGGCCTCCTTTGCGGGGAAGATCTCCACGTTGCTTCCGCGGAGACTGACTCGGTAGTTTCTGAGTCGATCTTCTAGATCAAAATAAGCCGCATATTCTTTAGATGCCGACTGAGTTTCAAGCTGGGGAAACGGCACGTGGCCACTATCAGCTTCGGATGCTGGGTTTCATGAAGGGTTCTTGGAGATATTTGGCGTGTTCGACCTATCAGAGGAGGGTATTGTCATGTTTTAAAGGCGCAAAGTCGAAGCTAAAGAATGAAAGCCAACTAAGCTCCATTTACAGCCAACCACAAGCTTTGAAGGCGCAGAAAAGAGCTGCAAAGAAAATATCTAATACAGAAATGGTAGGTTGCAGCAGATCTCAAACACCTAGATCCGGCATTCGAGAGACGTGTACCCCACGGGGGGAAAGGGTTTGGCTATACCCCAAAGATGCATTAGTTCGATAGCCCATGTGTATAAAAGCAGTCCCAATAACAACCTGGCTTACCCCAGATTCTACTACATTATCTGAACTTGCTTTCCGAGATGTCTTCCAATCCTACCGTTGTATTTGCCCCAGGCGCCTGGCACCTGGCTTCTTGCTTTGACCCCATTCGCGAGGCCCTTCACAGCCGAGGATGGACAACCGAAGCGGTTGAGTATCCATCTGTAGGAGCTGAACCTCCCACCAAGGGTCTTGATGATGATGCCGATGCTGTCCGAACGGTCCTTCAGCGTCTAGCCGATAAAGGAGAACAGATTGTCCTTGTCGTTCACTCGTATGGTGGTTTGGTCGGTGCCAATGCCGTGAAGGGGCTTGGATACCGCCAGCGCAAGGAACAAGGTCTTCCCGGTGGTGTCATCATGTTTGTGTACCTAGCTGCGTTCGTAACGCCTCTCGGCCTGAGCATCAAGCAAATGCTCGGCGGCCAATTCCTGCCCTGGATGAACCCCAAGGTAAGCAAGCTCAAGCATTCTCGCGAGAGCGGAGACCATTTTAACCATCAGCAGGGAGATTATGTGTACGCAGACGCACCAGAGGAAGTCTTCTACCATGACCTAAGTGGTGAGGCCCTTGACAGCGCCATGAAGACGCTCAAGCATCAATCAGGCCGTGTTTTCACAGATACTGTGACATATGAACCGTGGCATGATATCGAGACCATGTACTTCTTCTGCGACGAGGACAAAGCGCTGTTCCCCGTAGTGCAAGAGCAAATGGCAGGTATGCTGGGTCCGAATGCCGTGCAATTTCACTCGAAAGCATCGCACTCCGTCTTCCTGTCGAAGGTCGATGAAACAGTCAAGGGAGTTGAGTTAGCTGCCGAGGAAGGCAAGAAGAGAGCAGCTTAGGTTGATGCTCAAGTCTTTTGGGGCAGTATGCAGCACTTTGGAATTAAGATATCCTGTTAGCTTATGAAATCGAATTTTGCATCACAAGATCCTGAATTGTATGAGGTCACTGAGATCTCTACTGAAGTCGAGTACATGGAAACAGATCGAAAGGCTTGTCCGATGAAATAGAGCGCACTAAAATGTATGAGCCTGACTGCTATCAAACTCAGAGTTGACCGGCAACGAATTACAAAACGATGTACCAGCCTCGACAAATCCCTGCGGATCTAAGTGAAAGTGAATAGGACGCCGGAAACCTTCACCCTGTCTTCTCAAGTGCGCACAGCACTCAGCATCCTCATCGTACGGCTGGCGCTGAAAGTGAACTTGGCCTCGCTCCTCTAGACCCATCTGGTAAATAGGTTCTCTGACCTCAAGCTTTTGCATGTTCGACTCTAGGCTGCTGCAAAATTCGAAGATAGGCTTAAACTTTCCGGGGTCTAGCCACATAGTTCCTAAGAACAGTCCTCCAGGCCGAGTCCGCTTGAGAAGGTTGAGAACGATCGACTCCTTCATGAGTTGGAACCGTAAAGCCAACCGATTGAGTCTTGGAAGGTTGGGGAGCTCTGAGACGTATTGCAGGATCTTCCAGTTGGGAAACTGGAAACCTTTCAGCTCAGGAAGACCGGGAAGGGAATGCCAAGGGCTTGGTATGCAAAGTCTTGAGGTCGAGGACACTTTTGGACAAGTCTCGCAAGGCCAGTGAAATTGCTTTCGTTTTCCGCTTCAGCACGAATTTGCGGCGCTGTCCAGTCTGTGACTCTTTCAAGCCAATCCGTGTCGCCAACCTCGCGCCAATCATCATCACGTTCTCTGAAGGCAAAGGCCCTCGTTGAGATGTTGATGTTGAGAGGTGTCACGGTTGCCAGCACATGCGCGATATCAGGACTGTCCCAGTCACAATCAGGTTGAGTTGATCGCCAGCCAAGGCAAAGAGCTTCATGTCGGCATCGTGAAATAAATTGAGACTTTGGATTTGAAGCTTAGCAGCAGCCAATGACTGCATCGCAACAAAGAACGTGTCGTTGCTACACTACCAGGTACTTCTCATCGTGGAGCGCTCTTCGACTTCACTTCTGATCTGGATTTGATGTTTGGGACGTCCTTCAGTGTGGATCCTCAAAGCGACGGTGCCCAATGGGTTTTCAGTGCCCTTTGCAAGCGCTGTAAAGGCCTTAGTGAGAAGACTGATCAATTCCTCGCGCGTCGCGGGCGGTTCGCTCAACTGCCTTTCTCCATCTTCATCGTGGACACCCATTATTGCCAGGTTCGTGTATACAGTGCCTGATTCAGCATCTTGGATTAATTTCTGCAAGCGCTTTGGGAGTCAGAAACACTATCCTGTTAGCGATTCTTGCGTTTGTCACGATCAGTCGGCGGCGTCATGTAAGAAATGAAATCGAGAGGAGGTCCATCCACATGGTGATGGGGCTCGAAACCAAATTCATTCCAACCAATAAGCTTGAGCCTACCTCGCCCAAAGCTGATGCTATATCCACCAAGTTGTGGAAGCCTTTGGTGCACTATGAATATTTACATCTAGAAACTCCGAGTCAAGAGTCAGTATTGATAAG
The DNA here is from genome assembly GCF_000149955.1 of Fusarium oxysporum f. sp. lycopersici 4287. Classification (NCBI taxonomy): domain Eukaryota; kingdom Fungi; phylum Ascomycota; class Sordariomycetes; order Hypocreales; family Nectriaceae; genus Fusarium; species Fusarium oxysporum. The sequence goes on along the minus strand of NC_030996.1, from coordinate 919,552 downwards.
TATTCAAATACTTACATACAGCTGAACTCAAGGACAAATCAATCGCGGTTAAGAGGCCAAGTGTCAATCCTTTGGCTGTTTTACGTCTCATTCACGTAGAGTTAAAATTATAGCTCACAGGTGTCAAGACCAGAAGATTGTGCCTCAATAGGTATTGTCAATTCAAGTATCTGATTCTGGGCGAGGCCTTTTTTTCCTATCCATGACATAATAGTCAACCCATCCTCCAAGAAGTGAATAATTGTTTGTGAGTCCGTTTACTTGGTACCGGGAATGTCGAGGCAGGCAGCGATCTGGCCAGCAAGTCGAAGAGGGCTATGGAATAGTTAGTATTTTGATTTCAAATCAAGCAGGTAGCGGTTTACTTACCAGCCGATGACGTCGACAATTCCAATAATGCTGTCGAGGCTGAGGTCGGGGAGGCATTGGGTGATGCCGACGATCTGGAGAAGACAGGCAGGATCGAAGAGGGTTGGGAGCTGTCGCTCCTCAACCTGATGAGGGGTAGCAGCCGCAACGGCAAGGGCGGGAAGAGCGAGGATGAGTGAGGCCTTCATGTTGATGGTTTGGTTTGGGGGATCTGAAAGATCTTGAGTTGAGGGATTGTTTGATTGTTGTGATGGAAGAATGTGATTGTGAATGCTGAAGATGGACTGATGAGGAGGGACGAAGGAGGGTTTTTATAGATATCCAGACTCTTACAAAATCAGGAAATTAAGTCCTTCAGATCATCTCTCCTCCATTCTCAACGACCACATCCTTTGTGAATGTCTGAAAACCACAAGTCATGAGAGGCTGCCCGAATTCCTCAGACAGTCGTCATGCTGCAGAGTTGAAACTCACGATAGGTACATCACTTGCCATAGGATATTGGTAGTCCCAACATGTCAAAATCGTCCCACAGCCGTGCGAAGACGTTTGGGGTTGCACAGGTTCAACGTCCTGGCGACTAAGTTTGTCTTACCGCGTTGGGCCGGAAGCATAATTGTCTGGTATGTGATATCTCAACTTGGCAACTTTCGTGATAATTCTTGCTATTCTGAGACCTGCCGCTGCCATCTATGTCAGAGGCGTCTGTCAAGGCAACGACAACCGTTGATTTACTGGCGATTGGGATGAAGGGCCGTTCTGAGCGGACCGGAATATTCACTGTTTGGCCCTTGACTTCAAGATCGTCGAGGCGGTGAGAAGGACCCGAGATGAAGCCAGGAAGTGAAGTTTCCATAAACTTGGTTTTGACTCAGATTTGCATCTGTAAAGGTTTCCAGCTGCATCTACAATCACATATCACTTCCTTAGTTGCTTGGATCTTGACCAAATATTGTATGTCTTCGAACTGCTGCTGCTGCTGCTGCTGCTGCTGCTGCGGCAGTGCCCTGAGAGAAAAACTGTCTTTTGAAAAGAGAACTTCACTCAATAACTTGGTCGTGGATCTTCAACCCCCGCAAAACATTCTAGTTGTAAGACAACAGGACGCTCCCCTTTCTTCAGCCTCACGTCAAGCGGCAAGCACCGTTCCATCCTTGGCCATCCTTGCATCAGTCTGATCGACATCAAGGGCCAACGTCCTGTCTCAACGTCGAACGTTCCATGGTGACAGCTTCTGCGGTATGAGTGGCACAGTAAAAGTGATCTGCAAACCGTTACTTATTCCCTAAATAAGAGGATCGACTGGCTGCTGATCTCTATCGACTCGCATACGTGACTGGGGGAATACGAAAATCCTCCTGCGGGGCACCCATCATCCCTTCATTGTAACAGGGCGCGACATCTCTCCCTTGACTGCTTTAGTCTCGTGAAGCCAAATGCAACCTACGACCTCATCACAACCAAGATCGACCGGGGGAGACATCCGAGTCACGTCAGTGGACTGCCAATCTTGACATCTCCGCATCGAAATCTGCAAGTCGTCCAAATAAGAAGCGGCGGGAGCTGCCATGGCAGCTTGTGCCGTCTCTTGGCTCACGAAACCGGAATGGAGCAGCGTTTGGACCCCCAATGTCTCGGAGCTGCGAATATCAGTGGTGCGGATGTCGGTCAGGCGGAGTTCCCTCAGCGGTAATCCGAATGTCAGCTTGGCACTGATCAAGTGCGTTAGGTGGACTGTCAGTTACATAACTTATCGGGATCTAGATCGAGCGGCCCGTTGCGAGCGGGAGTTTACTTCAGAAGCTAATATTAGGGGCTGGTGGCAAAGTTAGTCCCGGCTGGCAAAAAGTGTATTGTGCACGAATAGCATCTTGAATTTTCAGTCAAATTCTCAATTGAGTACTTATGTTCCATAAAATTACTGGATTTTATGAGACTTCTCATGTAATATGCCTCAGACCAGCAGGTCTGGACTTGGGCGCAGTGGAGACATATTTTCAGCTCCAGCTACCATCTCATGAGCCAGCCAATAGCTCTTTTCTCTGTTTCGGTCATTTGATGAAGCGGCATGATGCCCCATCAGTGTCTCTGCTGTTATGTCACGGCACGGTAACTATGACAGGAAAACCTTTGCCGTCATACCCGCCAATGTCTCTGCATGAGTTGGTTCATAGTTTGAACATGCTGCATGGTCGAAGAATGTGACGGCTGACAAGTGGCAGCGAAACGGCTAGTCTTAACCTTAACTCTGAAAAACTTCCGATGGAGTGAGCGTCGTCGGATGTGAGATGTGATATCCACGATAGGATAGGCGTCCGGAACTCTCCATCGATCGTCCACATTCATTGTCGATCTATCGTTTCAATTCAGCAACAAAGCAAAGGAGAGTGGAGCTCATAATAAGTTCATGACAGATTGCAATTAGTCAAACAATCGCTTGAGGATGTATTCATCTCGGTGATCTTGGATGACGCACACGTGCCCGTGCCATATTGGGGTTGGGCCAGCTGATCAAAGTCTTGCAATTGGGAATAGCCTGTCACTTCGGCTTGATGTAAGCCAGTGCTTGCAGTACTCAACGAAATTATTCAAACTAATTTGGAGTTGTTGAAATCGGAGCTACTGCTTCTTGGGCATTGCCGGTCAACTTCAAAGCAGATCCAGCGATAGGGTTGGTGGTGTGCCATCGCGAATTGGAAGTTGAACCTTGCACCCAACCTCGTGATGAGAAGACAGATCAGGCTCAACAGACAGTTCTGCCTATCTACCCGTTAGTTAATTGAGCGTTCTGTCCCTAGCCATTGGGTGGCGAATCAATGCCACAGTAATACGGAAGAGATGCTGATGGTATCTCTTGTTTCATTCGATGGTTTCGCTCCGAGTTACAAGACGGTGCTGGATCTTGATTGCTGTCACGAACTGAGCAGAAGGAAAACTGGGTTCCGTGCGCAACAGGCCTTGTAGAACCATTGAACACGAATTATATTAAGGTTGCAACAATATAGATAATGCGAATACCCTTCCAAGGATATCTCAACCATGAAATACCTACAGCCGGTCTGAAGCTCAATCCCAGAGGAAATGATTTTGGAATGACTACCCTGCAGCCGTGCATTTTCCTCAGCCACTTTAGGGCTGCTCCCAGCTGCCAATGACAGGCTAGTAATAAGTGCCACTGGGAAGCTATCAAAGATTTGCTTCTTGGGACCAGGGTGAGTGAACCATGGCGCGGATCCGCGTATGGAAAAGCCTGCACAGGTCTCACGAACTCAAATACTCGTACTCTAAATGCTGCGCAATACTAATATCCAATCTTGATAAGCCAGCTCATTAATGCCGGCACATATATCCGAGAAAGCATGCACATCAAATGGTTGTTGCGCTACCCCATTACAGGTTCTGTGTTCTTACAACGTCAAGAGGAAATGGCAATAGTGCAGTGCTGCACAAACCACGTACGGGGCTTAATGAGGTGTTGCACGGAGTTAAGGGTTGTTGTCCGTTGGAACTTGTGCAACACGGAATTATGTCAGAGGCATGCCTTGTGCGATGAGTGCGAGGCAATATTCAGCATGATTTTATCAGGTTATGAGCAACATTGGCAGGCTATTGGTAGTGACATACCATTAATTGAGCAGCTGAGATAGGTCTGCTGGTGATGATCAAAGGCGATGGCAGTCATCTGCTTCGCCAGTAACGAAGAAAATGACGTAAATGAATGCAGCGAGGATCTCACGTAATCGCGGATTGATGCATCAACATCTCGGTGAAAAAAAGTGCGCAACGCCGACCGGCTTATCTAAGTTATCCGCAGATCCACGAAGGAGCGAATCCTTCCAGTCACATTTTTAGGAGGAAGTGGGCATCTTTTGTAATCACAGTTATCTTAGCGCCATGTCGGCGTGTCGGCCACGTCGCGACGCGAGCTGGCGCCGGTTTTTAGCAGCTAATGATCGCCCTGACCCTTACGCGAGGCCCCTATAGGGTTTAGCGCATGATTGACTCAGGCCTCGCTGCTCGGACTTGTCTAGATTTCCGACCTACGACGGGGGAACTCAAGAGTCCAGAATATGCGGCCATAGTAATAACATGGCACCATCGATCAGATGGATCTGGCTATTTAGATATGCAAGAGTCGCACGATTGTTTTTAATTTCGGATCTATTAATTGCTTAGACAAATAAACAAACAACTACCGGTCTCCATTAATCGTGGCCTGACTCTTTAAAACCCTTCAGCCCCTGCATCTCATCATCACATACCCCTTTAGTCCAGTTCAATCTTCAACATGACAGTCGATCTAGAACAACAAACGTCCTCCCCTGCTCCTACGTTACACGACGAGCCGGCCGTCATGGAGGACACACAGCGACATGGTATCAACTCAACAATATGGCAGGGCCGAAGAGGTCTTGTCGTTAAGATCCTCACAGGAATCATGGTCGCCATTCTCGTGATATTCCTCGCCGACCTTTCATACGTCTTCGGCTCCACATTCGAAGTCGGTAACCGAGTATCAGGCCTGAAGATTCTAGTCGTTGATTATGATGGTGGTGCTGTTGGAGAATCTGTCGCCAACGCATACAAGAACTTCCAGGACAAGACTTTCCCTACACTCGAGTTTCGATCCGCCGATGACTACCCCGAGACGAAGGATGTCAAGCATGGCGTCTGCAACGCCGATTATTGGGGTGCTATCTACATCAAAAAGGGCTCTTCTGATAAGCTTGCTGCTGCTTATGAAGGTGGCTCCGCTGCCGAGAACTACAACCCTGCCGATAGCATCACCTACATCTACAACAGCGCCCGATATCCTACTGTCGCTTCTGGATACTTGGTTCCCAACTTGCAAAAGGTCATTGGAGCTGCTCGAGGTAGCTACTACCAGTCCCAACAGGGTCGTTCCGCCCTGCGAAGTGTCAACAGCAGTGACCCAGCTGCCGTCGAAGCATATCTCAACCCCATCCAAGGTACCGCCGACGTCATCCAGCCCACCAACCAAGGAAGTCGAAACCTCTACAACACCATCAACATTGTAATGGCTATCCTTGGCCAGTTCTTCTACGTCCTCGCCATGAACGGCATCTACGACAAGTTCGGCCTTCACAAGAACATGCGCATCCGCGATCTCTTCATTATGCGTTTCATCAACGGCATGATATTCTCTGCACTCTATGCCTTGGTCGTCACGGGCTATATCTGGGCCTTCCGCGAAGACTGGGATGTTTCTGGCGGACAGTTTGCCCTATCCTGGTTGACCTTTTGGCTTTTCATGGATGTCAACTTCCAGGTATTAGAAACTCTTATTGGAAGCTACATTCCCATGGCCCTCACGCCTTTCTTTCTCCTCACATGGTTCATGATGAATGTCGGCTCTGTCGTGTTCCCCTTTGAGCTTACAGCTGGATTCTATCGCATTGGTTACATTTTCCCCGCTCACTCATTATGGATTATTCTCATCCAGGTCTGGTCTGGATGTGGTAACTCCCTTCACATTGGACTTCCTATTCTCTTTGCTTGGTGGGTTGTTGGACATGTGACAGCGTTCTTCGGTATCCGAAAGAGATGCTTGGATCAATTGGAGAATCTTAACACTGCAGAGGGCAAGCAACAATAAGGGAATCACTTGGCTGAGTGAGAGGACCTTTACTAAAAGTGTATTTGTACGGATTGGATGACATAGATCTTTGAACATACCCCTCGATAGACTACATACATAATAATTATTCCACACAATTTAGACAGTCGCATTTCTTCGAATATCTCAAGTGCATGATGAATTCCGTAGTTGAGCATTGTGCATTTCCCAAGCGAGTATCTAGCTAAGTCACAAGACGAACTTTCAGCTTGTCGCCCTTGACAATCTCCTCTTCCTTCGTCATGAGTTCAGGAAGATCCCAAGTGAGGTTGATGTAACGCCCGGCCAGCCAAGGTCGCCTTTCCGATGACAAATAAACCAAAGAGTTGGCACAAAGCGCAGGAGTGTCAACAAAGGCTTGTTCCTGTTAGCAGCTGATCCTAGCGATTCAAATCGACCGACTTACCTGCTCGCAACTCCTCGGGAACTCCCTCGATCCCGCCCAACATCTCTGAAGGAGAGTTTCCAGGATGGACGCTGTACGACACGATCCCTTTGTCCGCGTACTCGACCGAGATGAACTCGGTCAATCTGATAAGGGCTAGCTTAGAGATCTGATATGAGCTTAGAGTCGGCGATACGAGATGAGCTCCGACGCTGCTGATGTTGATGATAGTCTTGAGTTCCGACTTGACAAGCAAAGGGGCCAAGCCTCGTGCAATGAGATAGGGTCCATAGACATTCGCGGTGAGGGTCTGCAACCAGTCTGCAGGCTCAGACTCAGGGATGGACACCATTTTCATGAATGCTGCATTGTTAATCACGACATCAACATAACCGAATGCTTCGTCAATCTTCTGCGCCAAAGCATCAACACTTTCTGGAACACCAACATCAGCCTTGATGGTCAGAACCTCTGGCTCCGGATGGCCTGCTTCTTTTGCCGCAGCTTTGATAGCTTCGGCGGTTGCCGACATGTCGGATCTAGAAGCGACAACGATACGAGAAGTACCAGCTCGTGCAAAAGCTGCACACATGGCTCGGCCATAGCCTCGAGATGCTCCAGTGACGAGAACTACCTTGTCCTTCAAATTAAAGTTCTTTGGGTCAATGGCAGGATAGGTATCTGAGTGTACCACTGAGGTAACGTCATAGTCACCTTCATGGAGGTTAATTCATGCATAAAAAGAAGCCACACAAAGAGGGCTTGCTTACCAGGCCCTTCAAGAGGGTTGGGAGTTCCTTTGGGAGGAGGCATAATGAATACGCGTGGTATAAACTTTTGTTAATTATTTTGTCTTGAAATTGAGATAGAAGAGTAATTTGCTCTGAGTTCTCATGCCCAAGATAATGAGGCATCTTATATCCCTTCGTCGCAACAGGGTCTATGCAGCTATTACCAAGCTTTGGAGGACTTCGCCGCAGGCGGAATTTCCGGTCAGCCACTGAAGCACCCCCTGGCCAATCACTTGCAAGCGAAAATCCTCAGCCAAGGTTTTTGGTCCTGTCAGCATATATCATTACGGATATAAAGACGATGGTGCAGCAATTCGGAGTTTACAGAATTCTCTTGCCAAGGTTCTCGACAAATTCAATTGAGGGGCATACTATCTGCTTGCTAATTACAGCTACTCATACTTGCAGCGATGATGCAGGCTCCGTTACGGTGGCAATCCCAGCCAACAACTCTTCCCAAGTTTCATCTTCCATCATGCCAAAGTCCAACACGGCTTCTGGCTGCAGGTTTCCAGACCCAGTGCTCGAGAGATAACCTTCCGAGCTACCCAGTTCAGAAGAGGAGTTCTGTCCATCACATCCTGTAGAAAAGTTCAAAAGACCTGGTTCCAGCCTTCTAGTTTCCTCATACGCAGCTGCCACTGCCCATATCATACTCGAGAATCCAAACATGATATCTTCCTCATTGCCGATTCTCTGTACTTGAGAAGAGAGATTCTTGAACTTTCCTTGCAGTCGCTTTGCCTCGCTCTTCAAGTCAGCCACCCTCTCAACTGTCATGGCGTCGTGAACAGGAGAACTAATGGCCATAAAAGGGGCATTGCAGAGGGCAAGCCCAGTCTCTCTAAAGATTTCTGATGATATCTTGCTAGCATTTGAGAGACACAAGAGACTTCTGCAAATCTTGGCCGTTGTATAAAACGTGATGTACCAGAGCTCTTCGTCGGGATAGGCTATGATGGCATCGTTTAGCGACTTGCAGCTTCGGATAAGGTGAAACAAGATGGAAGCCCTGGTACTGGTTGAGGAAGACGGATTATTAGTTATGAAGAAGTTAGAAGTCGATTTGCTATCCCAAAAGTCATCATGCAGTGAAACTTCACTGAGTACAGTATCAAGCAAGTAAACCTCCATTCTTATAGCAACTGTCGATGAATTTTAGTCAAGCCATGAGCCGATAGTTCTTGGAAGTTGACTTACGGTTGTTCTGGAGGTCTGGAGGAATGGAGGCTTTCAACAATGCAGATTCGCTATTGAGGGTCTGCAAAGCCATGGCACTGACAAACTCTCCCCTCATCCCTGAGTTTTCTAGGTCGTCATACCCAAAAGTGTCGCATATACGACGGCAAAATTCGCTTATACGAACGAAATGGGGGATCATAAGGTCACTCGGATATTCTGCGTTGGCTAGGAGGAGTTCCCAGCTTTGCTTGATGTATCCTGTGTATGGTAAAGCGCCGCGAGTCCGAAACTTGATAGAAACCCTGGACAATCAGTCTGCTTCCCGTTAATGACCCTCGACCTTTCTATACGTACCAAGATGCTGTGCAATATGTTCCAAGCAAAGCCCGAAGTTGCTCTGCAGACCGTGCGGCCTTGCGTCCAGGGGCTGTTTCATCTGGCCCAAGATCGACTTTTCGTCTCATATTGTCAGGATTCTGATCGAGCCCGAGGTTCTGAACCAGTGAGACACACAATTGTGCGATTGGAACAATTTGCTGCTTCTCGTAGCTGATGAAGAAGTACTGGTACCATGCTAGGTAAACCAAGAGGCCTTGCAGAATTTCAAGAGTGCTTTCTGACTGCATTAAAACTCGCTGATGCGCTTGATTGCGGATTTCTTCACCAATCTGTCGTTGGATGGTGCAATTATCAAATTTCATGGTTGCCATGATGCACATAAACAAGAATGGCTTATCAGCCCTGAGAGAAGCGACGGTAGTTCCAGAAGAGATGGGAACAAAAGGAAAGTGTTGAACCGCTTTGGTACGATAGTTGTCAAGCAATATCTGCGCTTCAGTTAAGCTGAGAAAGCCGCGATCAACGACATCCACTGTCCCATGCAGTCTCAAGCCACGAGGTAACGGCAATTGGTCAAGCCGGCTGCCACTTAGTACGTTCATATCGAGGTCTTCGGCAGCTATTTGCGCGACAAAACCACTCATGGGCGTGCCCTGGGCTTGGTCGCCCAGCAGAGCCAAAACTCGACTCAGTCTTTGCTCGAGGAGTCGCGTGCGGCTGAACCCCGTCAATAACCGAAGAAAAGTACTTGTTTTCGTAGACTTACGAGGATCTGGAAGGACTCTTCCGCTTCTCCACAACATTGAGATAGGTGCATCGCTTACCAAGCCGATTACACCGCTGGCATTCGTCAGATGAGAATGGCAGGCATTTCGACTTGACAGAGGTGCAATTGACACAAGCTCTTCTTCTCACACCAGAAGCTTTTGAAGAGGTACTAGTCGACATTTCGTATTTTGGTATACTCAATATCTTGTCGTTGATCACTAGTATTAGGCTGGCGAGATTATGGAGTTCCTGGTGCCTGTCAGATTCCGATAGCTTTCGGGCTGCGGAGTTTCCGTCGGGCCAACAAAACTTGGATGTGCAAGATGACGTGAGTCAGCATTTAATACCCAATAAGCATAATACAGATTTTTTATCTAGCTAAATTGAGATCTTATCGCAGGTTCAATGACGTTTGCCCCGTCTGAAAGACCGTTTTTGTCCAAAGTTGCGAGCTTCTCTACTAGCTAGACAACGCTGTGTTCTTATAAATCAACTCGTCAAATATGACCATCTCTTCAAACCTACCAGCCATTGAATGGATCTGCGCTTCGGCGACTCTCTCAGACACGAAATCAAATATGAAGCTCGTGAAAGCCTCCTCAGGAGTAGTATGATGCTCCCCAGTCTGATCAACTCCTCGCAACAGGTTCTGAGCTTCCCCCGCCGCAATGGCATCTTTTTGCATGGCCATGGATAGAAAAGCTTTCGCAACATCGCGGAACATGGGATAGGAAAAGTACAGGCCTTGCTAGCAGCGCACACATAGGTAGAAATAGTGTCGCCATGATGGGTCCTGCAGATCTTCTAGCATCGCGAGGCTGAGCGTGGGTGGTGCGGCATTGAAGAATGTCGTGTAAGCAGATTGAGGATACTTCGCACAGAAGCAGAACACCAATTCTTTCAGTTGATTCATTGAAGCAGCGTATAATGCTCTGGGGTGACTGTCTGGAGATGTCAGTGTCATCAATCGGCTTGACCGTGGCAGGGTGATGAATGGGCGGAATATTATCGTCACAACGACGTGAAAAAGGGTACTTCCAGATGATTAGATAAGTTCTTCTGGATTGCCTACTGCATGACTTACTGGAAGATGATACTCTCGTATGGGCAGTCCTCTACTCTCTTCATGCCATCGTCAAGGCCGTCAACCCAGACCAATAATTTTGATACTTTACTTCAGCAAATGACAGCGAGACACGTTCCGAAATTAGTGCCTTAGCAAAGTTGTAAACACCCAGAACTTCCTGGGCAATCATCCAGAGTCGACAAGCACTCGAGAACGTATTACCACGGAAGGAACGTGATACGCTGGAAGCTGCACCGTTTCTGGGGTCTCCGGGTATGGGTAAAGGTAGCAGGAATGGGTTGTGCGTATGCTGATAGTATACAACGTGAATTCTAGTTAAACAGAAGAGTCGGGGTAAGTCTGCTTCCCGCTTATGGATAGGTACGTCAGCCAGTTGTATACCCCCCAAGCGATTTTCGAGCAGTGTTATAGATACACAAAACGGTTACTTATTAATACCTAATTACTTGGTTCCAAATTCTTCACTTTTGATACCATCCACTGCCTACAGCCTTTGTCTTGGCAGGGCCAACGTACTTCTTCTCGTACGCGGCGAACTTTTTACTCGCCGAAGATCCCTTGGCATCGGGGAAGTCGACCTTACAGCCCAAAGCCTTGTATCCGGGAACAAGTGCATCCGAAACACCATTGAGAATCGACTGCAAGAGCCTGACAGAGTTGAACAGCTCGGCAGGAAAGTTGGCGAAAATTGCATTGTACAGGAAGCAGCTCAAACCTTGAGGATCCTTGGGCAAGTCAAGTGGACCAACAACCCAACTACCATCAGCGCCAGATCCTCCAAGTGCTGGCTGAGCGTAAAGGTAGACGTCAAGAATCCCACCAACAGCCTCAGGGATAGTCATAGGTGTAGCGCGTCGATACCAGCCTTGCTCAGGAATGCGCTCAGGAACATGGGTGTATTCAAGGTCCTTATCCTTCCAAGCGTTCTTGCGCTTTGGCTTGGCGCCGTAGAAAGAGGTGATGGAAGCTTCATTGGCAATACCGCCAGCTCCAATGGTTCCATTGGAGAAGAAGCCAGGAACGAAATAGTACGCGCCCATAACAACTGCGGCGCTAGGAAGATTGAAGTAAAACTGCTTATTGGCGGCCTTAGAATCTCTGTATCTGTTCTTGAAATGTTCTTTGATCGCATCGACGTTGTAAGTGCCGTCACCCTTGGCAAGAGCCTGCTGGTGCATCTGCTTGAAAAGTTCTGACTTGAATGAAATATTATCTCCGTTGAGGTAGAAATCTTCACGTGTAGCAGACGCGTCGCCTTCGTTGAACTTTCCTGCCCAGATTATTAGTGACTGTCATAGTGTATGGTCTTGAGATTGATCACTTACCATGTCCAGCGATACCAGATGGCTTGCCAAAGATCTTGTTCAGAGCACCATTCAGAAGCCCGACACGGTTATCAGGACCTCCGATGCTCATCTTCTGAGACAGAATATCGCCACCGTCGACAGCACCACCGACAGCAAGGAGAGCAGAAAGATCTGCGCCCATGTTGAATAGTTTTGCAGTGCCAGCTTGGATCTGGCCGATCGTAGCGATACCGTTTCGGGGAATATCTATTAATTGTCAGCTGCCTGTTCGCTAGTCCTTCGATTCTTCAGCTTACATCCATGATTGGCCAAAGTGTTGAGACCAGGGCAAGGGCCTCGCTGGTCAGTTTTACCAGGAGCCTTGAACGGGTGAGAAGATTCAGGGAACTTCTGCAGACCCTTGACAGCTTTATTGGTAGGAATCAGACCCAAGACATTGTCGACGACAGCCTCAACAGTGCCTCCGAGCAAGGACACAACGCCACCCACGACGCCAGTCTTGAGCTGTCGAGGCTCATGGCTCTTCTCTGCTTGGCCGACTTGGTGCTCTTTTAAGCGTCGGTCAATCTCTGCACGCGCTTCCGGGTGGTTGAGCAGCGCATCTAATCCCTCCGGTGCTAACCAGGGGAAAGAAAGAGCCGAGGGGGCGCAAAGCGCGGCAACGACAACAGAGAAACGCATGTTGATAACCCGATGTCAATGGCTTTCCGAGTCAGGTACCTTCTGAATGCATTCAGGATATCAAGAATAGAGTATGGACATTATATAGGCATTTTTGATATCCACTTATGGGTTTCTCACTCGATATGCGTCTTGAGAATGCTATGATGGTATCTGACGTACTCGAAAACATGATGAAAGGCTTGACAAGAATCAGAAAACGCCTCTCTACAGAGGGATAATGAGTACGTTTGCTGGCAATTCTGCCATTGTACATACGACTGGCTGTTGCAAGGGACACTAAAGTCAAACTATCGATTTCCTAGGTCTATTTTGGTAATACGCCCTGGCGAGGTTCATAAATAGGGTAACGGTCTCCGGTTGAGCCATGTCGATCATAATGAGAATGTAGAGGATTTCAAAGCTCTCCTGATTATTGGTCCCAGACGATGATGATGGGGAACGGGCCGAAATGTTTCCTTCCTGCAAGTGCAGGGGATATGGCCCAGATTTTCCTGTCTTGAGCTGAGAAACACGCAAAGAAGAGACAGAATGACGATCTGATCATGGCCTTGTAAATCTGAGAACCGATTCCTTGGCTGAGGCTCAAACGTGGGTTCGATGATTGGGGCAATGGTGACAAATAACAGTTCCAACGTGCTCGGCTCCAGCCAAGACAGTATTATCATTAGCGTGGAGTCGACTAGCTCTCCCTTGTAGCGGCGATTCTGTGATAGGATTTTATTGTTTCTGACGAGAAGGTTTATCATGACTGGAATTCTTCTTGTAGCCCGTCATATTCTGCTGCGAGAAGTTCTAACACTATATCATATTGCTCCGTGGGGTACTTCATCTGAACCTGAAAATCTCACATCAAATGCTGGCTACGGCCCCGCTCCTCGGATATTGGCAGATCCGTTCTGAAGGTTCCTTGCTTTGCTTCTAATTGGCCTTGATGGGGTCCGATGCAGCTACGGAGCTTGACGTTGATATGTGATCATCTTGACGTTGAGTTAGACCGACGCTAGTGCTCATATACTTGGCCGAGGAACGGGGTTGCTTTTAAGCTAAGGCTTTACGGTTATGCCTTTTTCTACGCTCTAACTTTTCACTTGGAATCGATCTTCAAGTGCGATGTCGAATATTTATCGACTTGCTTGGCTCTTGTAGTAACCTGCTGTACCCAAGCAGATGATTTAAAGCTATCTTGCAACCTTTTGCTAGGCTGACACAGGCCTATAACATATTTTGTATTGAAACATTCCAAGCAGTTTAACTCTCCTTCTAGTGCCTCGCGATCTAACACCACGGCTAGCTTTAACTTCCACACGGATTCAACACTGCCAAGGCGCTCAATACCACCGTTGATCGTGATATAATCGATCAACGCTGCTAGACCGTTGCCAAGACATAGGCGGTAAGAGCCTTATTAGGCTTTCCTATGAGTCCTAACTGTTATATTAGTTGTCGAAAAGTAATGATCTTTTTATTACATGACTTAAATGGAAGCTATTATCTTCCAGCTGCAATTGCATTATCTCAATATATTGTAGGAAAATTGGCTGCAGGGGAGTTTATATGTTGGGCAAAATGTGATATCAAAAATTCAGAGAACAGATCAGGAACCAAAAACCAATAATAAGAAAATCCAAAAAAAGAAATGCTTCGTAGCAGCTACTGGTTTCGATCCAGTGACCTCCGGGTTATGAGCCCGGCTGGGATGAGTTAGTACGAATTTCGAGTTCCCACTGTGGAGAAGAACATACCGCGCTTCCACTGCGCCAAGCTGCTTTGCTTGAGCTTATGTAATAGCCGATCATTGAAACTTGACCATATACTCAGTACATTTTAGCTGGCCTCCCTTATGGTAATCAATTGCTTCTTGCTCAACATAATGACATACAGTGTATTTGTGTTTTAACAACGAAAACCCCCCGTTCCTCAACCTGATTAAATCTTACCGTTGCACTATTATTTTCTGGCTTTCTCAGTTCACTCTCAAGGTACAATTCAAGTGACCTACTGCGACATCCTGATGTTCAGGACTGGGCTATTTTTATACAGGCGCAGAGTTACAGGACCTTTTACCCGAGGAAGCCAACCGACCTTGATAAGTGTCTCCCTCCCTCCCTCCGGGAATCAATGAACTTGTTTCGGAATCACCGGATCAAAATACAATTCTATTGGAGATGAGTCATTTCGTATTGCAACTTGGTGGCTTCTTTCATGTCTCACAAAACTGCATCATCCGTTTCAAGGCAGATTTCTTGTTGATGGCCTCACAAGATTGGCTCGGATTCGCCCCACATGTCTAGCGCTGACAGCTCGTCAATCAAACCGTGCAAGGGACCAGCGGGTCTCTAATATTCTCCGAGTCTCGCATGTAAGTATAATAACCGCCAAAATAAACGCTTCGAAAGAACAGATAACAGTACTCACCTTCTTTGAAATGCCTGTTTTGTCGATATCGAATCAGTCCCTTGTTGTTGCATTAAATTCTCGCTCTAGTAAATTGCATTGTCGCCAACATGCAGCAAGTTAGAAACTCCACCCTCTCAAGGGCTCTTTTCAACGTCTGGATAAGCATTTGGACTCTCATTGTACTTTCGATATTCGCTCTCGCATGCCTTGTTCAAGCAGGCACCATCAACATGCCAGATTGGACCAAAGATCTTCGTAAATTCGACGATGAAGAATGGGCTCAATATTCAGCCATATTGATCATATCAATCTGCGTTCTCTTCGTCTTAACAATGGTCACTGGGATAGCTGCCCTTCGAGCCGATGGATATTAAACCTACTCGAACGGAAGTGCGAATCCTTGGCTGTAAAATACACTCCCCATGAAGGCTAAGAAGAAGGTTGTCTCGACAAATAAGGAGGTCCATCAACTTCGACAGCAACTAGCTCGACAGGAGTCACATTGCAAAGCCCTACCTTCTAAGACCCATTCCTGTTTCCTGAGTCGCCAGAGAGGCACATTGTCGTCAGAGAAGGCTGTGCCGCGCCGAACCTTTTACACAGGCGGGTATCTGACAAGAGACTCCCGACCCTGCAGAAGATGACATTTGTTTCTTCGCTGGTCATGTGTGGCAACTCAGCTACCCATATGTCCTTCTGACGACAGGTGGACGCACGGCTACCCTCAAGATATGATGGAAATGGAGGCCCAACAAACAAAGAACACGTTGGCGTCCCGCTCGATTGATCATGGCAGAAGGGGGAACCTGGTGGTACAGTATTGGAGAGTTGAGTTTGAAGTGAAGCGATGGAGCGTAGTCTACCCTTAGATACCATGGAACATTGCGTGCAGCTTAATCGTATTATACTATTCAACCCCTTCCGCTACTCAACCCCAGATTCCAAAACAGCAAAAGTATCAGTCTCAGAATCAAGCTCAGCCAAGGCATCATACGGCAGCGTAATCATTGGTGTCGTATGCCCAATGTCCACATTGAATAGAATCGGGAAGTTCTTTGAAGCAAGCCGTCCCTCACAGAATAGTCCCTTGATGATGCTGGCATAAACCTCTCGCTCCTCAGCAGAATCATATCCATAAGGTCGTCCTACAACCAGTCCTGCAGCGTCTTCGAAGACACCGTGAGCTATCAAGTCTGCAAACGCTGCCTGAACTCGGTGAGGAGGGTTTCCACCAGAGCCGTCCTCGTTTGTAGCTGTTTCGAGGAAGACGATTCGGCCACGCCAGTCAGGAACAATGGCTGAAACTCCCGATAAGCGGGCGACTACGGTGAGGCAACCACCGAACAATCGACCCTGAGCCTTTCCATGTCGCAGCCATTGCCAGTCGGTTGTCTTCACAACCTCTGGTGGCTCTGTCGATTCTGGTGTCGCAAAGAAGGGCGCTCCTCTTGGTGCGTAAAACTTGGATCGGGGAATCTGTCCGAGTGGTTCTGGAGATGCAATCGCTCGAAGCAAATTATCGACACAGAAGGCAAGAGGGGTATCTTTATCGTTGACATCATTCGCTTCCCCGATCTCGGGTACAGCACCAGGACCATAGAAAGTCCTGAGACCCGTTAAACCAAACAAGAACCAGTGCAAGCCCGAGATGTCGGAATAGCCCACTACGATCTTTGGGTTTGCACGAATGGTCTCGTGAAGTTCTTTGTCCGCAATCAGAGCTGGAAGAAGCTCTGTGAAGGTTGTGCCGCCAATGGTAGTGATGATGGCGGAAATGCTGGGATCTGAGAAAGCGGCTCGGATCTCGGAGAGCCGATTATCAATGCATGACTGAATGCCCTTATCTTCACTGAAGAAAGTCTGCACTTGATATCCTTTGTTTGTGAGAAGAGCAGAGGCCCGGTCTACGACTGCTGGAAGCGTGGCGTTGATACGCTCTGATGGTGATATGAATGCGATTCTGTCACCAGGCTTTAGGTGTTTCGCTCGAATTGGTGAAGGCATGCTGGGTGTTGAACGAATTTGCCTTGGCGCTATCTAAAAATGGAATCGACCTCAAAAGGATATGCGATGTTCAATGTTTCGAGTGATGTTGGTTGATCTTGTATCGCGTCAGATCCAGTGAGGGGTCAATGGCGGATTTTAATATCTCCACTGACGACCCTGCGTTACGTTATGTTATAAATTATGTTGTGATATCGAACATCACCGGGTCAGCTTACCTTATTCAATCCAGTCTGAAAAGGGAAAATGTGTGTAATCGTCATATTTCGTGAGGCCTAGATTGCCATCGCGCCCTTCAAGCGACAAACGAGTAACAAAAGTTCCACCATTCGCCATTTTCGCTAATGCCCATAAGACGATTATCCTTGTTCGCTTGCTCAATTTGGTTACTCTGGTCCACAGATGAGTCCCTTCGGATATCCGTTTCATTCTTGATTATTAACACCGTTGGCCATCATTTCGTCACCCATTATTTGCGTATCGACGATAGGAAATAGAGACATAGTCGTATCAAAAGAATCGAACCAAAGCATGTTCGGTGAAATACCCAGAAAAGCGTCCGCTGAAATATCGACGTCAATCTCTGTCTGCTCTCCTCCCTCCATCAAAAACCCTTGCTGCTCCTCGGTCATCTCGTTCGCTACCTGGCCCGGTCTGGGCGTTTGCGGTTGCGGTTGTATTCCATCCGTTGAACCGATTCGAGAGTTACCTTCTGGTTGCTGAGAATTCCGCAATGGCGACTTCCCGATTGTGTGAATACTCCCGAAGAGACCGTTGACGAGGTGCCGTTGACGTTCCATTCGTAACCTTGCTCGGTTATCCATGTATATGTCGCATGCATTCTGTAGGTGATCCAAGATCATAAGATGGCGCTTCGCCACAGCATCGTAACGACTGAAACGGTCGAGAACGCCTCTCGCTGCATGGAGACTCTTCTCGAGCGGAAATGAGTTGTCGAAATCCCCAAAGATCGCTGCACCGAGGACGAGGCCAGATACAAACGCCGAATTGCCAACAATCGGTAAGCGTTTCGGTATGGTTCCAGTCCTGACGAGAGTCTGTAGCAGGTCCACTGTCCGCACTGCTGACTCAAGGCAGGAGTGTACAAGAACTTGATTCGATGACGAAGATCGCTTTGCAGTTCCTTGTGCGGACTGTTCATTGTCTTCGACGTGTTGAGATACCGCCTTATGTAGGAATGGAAGAGACAGGAGCATGACCGTCCAATGGCCAGTTAGTTTGAGGTGTATTAGCCCAATGTTTGGCTGCTCTTCGCCATTCTGGTCACGGATCAAGTCATCCTGCTCAATGCCATCAACCGCGAGACCCTCTCCACATTGTGCAGTCCACCGTCGAAGATGCTTGCTGATGCGTTCCAGTATCTCCGGAGATATCATTCTCTTTGCATAAACATCTGTAAGGATCAACTCGAAGATCATGGAGAGATCATTGCAAGCTGAATAGTTCTGAGGGTTTGTAGTATCTCTCAACTCGGATGTTGAGGGAGGCCGGCCCAATGATGCGCTCATGAACAGATCGAGAATTCGGATGCCTTTCCATAGCTGTTCTCTCGCACGACCCTCATTGGCAGAGAAGAGGGAAGCAATATCATGGCGATGAAGACCGATGGCATACGCAGCTCGAACTCCCATGCCGAGATACATAAAAGCCGCGTTGCGGCGCGATGCACCTAAAAGATACATGGCGATGAGCACCAAAGCTTGAATGGTGACAATGCCCGGCTCTTCTATCAGGGTTTCCACTGTCAAGTACCGGGCATAGTTGAAGAAAGTCTCAGCCAGGTCATCTTTATCTTCTGGCCCTGTTTGCGCACCAATGGCAAAGACCAGATAGTATACCGAACTCGCAGGGTCAGCGATATCTTGGCCATCTTCAATCCACTTTCTTATGCCTTGGTCAAGTTCTTTTTGGTCGAAGAGAAGTAGTACGCAATTGGCTGATTGCATGTACCATTTCACAAGATAATCGAGTTCCTGCTCAGACTGCCGTGGTGGTGGGTTCTGGGCACTCGACAGGATCCATCCTCGCCGTGTTTCAGGCGATGCTTCGACGATACCATGTCGCAATGGGTCATCAACAAGGGTACAATCTCCTATGCTACGTCGCACAATCCTCCTAATATTCTGAAGGAAAGATAGGGTTGCAGAGTCGCCTATGAACATGTATTCACCCCTCGTATCTTGAACAAGGCGCGACATGCGTGGAAGTCTTTCAGGTTGTGTATTCGAGAGCAGCTGTAGAGAAGAAGAGGTCCCGTCATCAACATACGCCTCATCCACCGACGTCAAACCCGATCTGTTACCGACGGTTATACTACCAGCAGGAGTGGTCTGCTCAGTGATATTACTGAGTCTATCGGGATCGGGACTTGGTAGGGATGACGCGAGGATGCGTCTTGCGCCATTGTTTGAGGCAGATTGAGACTCGTGGCACTCATGCCCGAGACCTCGCTTGATGCAGCGGGCGCAGGGTCTACGGCCATCGCATCTTTGTTTGCGACGTTTGCAGCTCTCGCAGGCCTCGGCGCATCGTCTTCTCTCGCAGTCTCGGACCCTCCTGGTAGGCATTTCGTCGTCGGTAGGTCGTGTGAGGTCCCTGGAACTGAGGGAGTGAGCCGCGGGCCGCGAGCTGTCGGATATGGCCAGGTCTTTATTGGTTACTTGGCCACGAGAATGGGGTAAGATTTGGTGACATTCCCGCTGACGTAAATTGGCGCACCGTTCACTATTACCGAGCTACCGATGGAAAGATCCCTGTAGCCGATGGTCACATTGAGGGGTCAACAGCACTGAATTCCTGCGTGGTCACTCCTGAGTCAGTGCTGAATAGGCTTGGTCACAAACAGCAAACACGTAGTCTGGCATTACAACAGAAGCAATCTTCAATGCACTCTCTTGTGATTGAAGTCGCGAAGAGATACATTTTGATACTGATTAATCTATATCTTATCTCAAACCCTTAACCCAATTTGGATAGGAACTCTTGTATTTTGGAACCAACTTCATCTGCTGCCTCAATACAGTGCCAATGACCAACTCCAGGCAAAATATGCATGCTCTTCGACGAGTCGCTGCAACCCCAACTAAAGTGAAAGTCAGCGCTGGTTGCTTCAATTAATTGACCTTACAGTGAAGTGAGTACTTACTCGCTTAGAATCTTTTGCGCATCCGGGATCGGGCTTGTTTTGTCCTCTTCACCAGAAAGAACAAGCACGGGGCATTTGATGTTTGCGTAGGGAGGCAATTCTGCTTGCGCAATGGCGCGACACAAGGCAATGTATCCCTCGGGCTCTTGCGATAGCAACAGAGCTCGAATGAATGCCTTTTGTGTCAAAGTTGCCTTGGAACCTGTCGCGGCGAAGGGAATAGTTTTGGCCATTGGCTCCATTCCTTCTAAACTCAATATCAATACCAGATCATACTCTTAGCACTTCAAATTGACTCACCTTTCTTGACTGTCCCTATGCGAGTATTGAAGATCTCGGCCATTGCAGGCTTTGGCAACACAGGGCCAATGAGGACTGCGCCGCGGAGGCTGCACTTCAGAGCGAGCTTTGGTACAATGATACCGCCCATGGAATGTCCAACGGCGACGGCATTTTCGGGTGGAATGCTTAATCCTTCCAGTAAAGCCTTAACATCACTCGCGATTGTGTCAAATGTAGGATCTTCAACCCCTTCTGACAACACAGAAAGGCCACTGCCTATTGATCTTCAGTATTTAATTCCTGCAAACAGAATAAAGCCAATACTAACCATAGACATCCAACGCAATCGATGAGTATCCTGCAGTCGCAAGCTGGTTCATGACAGGTATATAAAACGAATGAGATGACCCAAGGCCATGGATGAATACCAGTACTGGGCCATCTTTTGAGACTGTTTCAGCGTCCACTTGGGCGTAAAACAGCTTCTTGTTCTGAACTTTGATGAACGGCATATTGATCAGAGATTTTGACAGACTGAATGATAGAGTGACAGCGACCGATATGACAGCAGTGTGTTCTCTGTTGTCGATATACTATCTTCAACTCTCGAGGTCTCTCTCAAATGCCTCGATATGTTCTAGCGCGGGTCTTTACAGCTCACATCCAGCGTCGGAAGCCGGGCAAGAAGCTATCGGCAAGGGTCACAGCCGACCTCCACCACTAAAATATGGGGTCTTCACAACAAACTCAATCACTGATGACACTATCTGTCGCGCGTTATGGGTCATACATCGCCAAAAACCCATGAATCATAGGCAGTTATCACCCAGATATAGTGGGTTATCGCTTTAGTCCGAACTGCCGTCGGTTTCCGCCACTCAACGAATCGAGTTGTGTCACTGTATAAAGACTCCCTCTTAACAATCCACCTCTTGTAGATGCCCTCGGGTGGATGCCTTTTTTAAGCCAATAACCGATAAGTTCCTTCTGTCAACATGGGTAGCACTAACCAGCACGATTATTCCTCGGTTGAGGAGAGTAAGAGAATCTTTGACTACCTTTGCGGTCAGTTCGATGAGGTTGCTTTTCCAGCGGCTGTGAAGGAGCTCAAGGACAACATCGAGTTTACGTCAACTCGAGATGCACCCTACTTTCCTATTCCATTCAAGGAGACGGAAACAACTGCTGCGCTTAAGGCGATAGAGGGTGCCGTTGCCAGTCTGCTAGCAAAGACCGTTGAAGGTGAATTACAACCGAAGAAGATCAATGTCGACTTGGAGAAGACTACAGCCTTCCTCTGCCAGGCTTATATGGCCAAAGTTGGTGGTCTTGGAAAGCTTGACCCTGGCGTCAAGGCTCTACTCAAAGGTACGTCTATACGCCACAACTGTTGGCTTTCAGGCCAAGGAACTAACGACCATAAGATACGGATTTGCTGCAGGCCCAGTCAAATCCTTACCGCCGCATGTCAGCCAACTTGTATGAGACTAAGAACGCTGGAGAGTATTATCACATTCATGGATCTCTGGAGGCTTCAACAACCCTCAAGATGATTGGTCTTGAACCTTTCAGACCAGACTTGCAAACACATGAGAGCATTGTCGATACCATCGAGCCTGCTGTTCGACAGTTCTCGATAGATGAGCTTGAGAGTATGAATGCTGCTCGTCGACAGGCTGGAGTTCCTGCTTTGAAGCACGAGGACTTTGTGAAAACTCAACA
This sequence comes from Fusarium oxysporum f. sp. lycopersici 4287, assembly GCF_000149955.1. Classification (NCBI taxonomy): domain Eukaryota; kingdom Fungi; phylum Ascomycota; class Sordariomycetes; order Hypocreales; family Nectriaceae; genus Fusarium; species Fusarium oxysporum. The sequence continues at coordinate 897,431 of NC_030996.1, read as the reverse complement.
TGTAAGTTGTAAATCTCATATACAAGGGCATATCTGACAAACAATCAGGGCAAAACAAATATGGCACTTCCGCCATGGTCTGTCGACAACCTTGAGTCCGAGACACCCAAGTGTCCCCTAACACCAAGCTCAGAGCACCCAAAGAGGATATTGTCAGGCATTAAGGTTCTTGAGCTCTGCCGTATCATTGCCGGACCTATTATCACCCGTATTCTCGGAGAGTATGGAGCCGATGTGCTCAAGATTACGAGTCCCAATCTGAGTGATGTTCCTTTCTTCCAGGTAGATGGCAACATGGGCAAGCACGCTGCAGAGCTAGACCTGAAGTCCTCTGAGGGAAGAGCTGAGTTTGAGAAGCTTCTCGCTGAAGCGGATGTCGTTGTCGATGGATACCGACCTGGCGCTCTGGAGAAGCTTGGATATGGCGCTACTACACTTACAAAACTTGCTAAGGAGCGTGGCAAGGGCTTTGTGTATGTCAATGAGAACTGCTTTGGCTACGAGGGAGAGTGGGCTGGACGACCTGGGTGGCAACAGATTGCTGATTGTGTAAGTGCCTTGATCTACAGCTGCAGGGGAGATCGAACTAACCCGATTGATAGGTCAGTGGCATCGCGTGGGAGCAGGGTCGTTTCATGGGCTTGTTAGAACCCGTCGTCCCTCCTTTTCCCATTTCGGACTACGGAACAGGATGCATTGGTGCCATCACAGCCCTGCTAGGTCTCTATCATCGCGCCACCCGTGGCGGATCATGGCATGGAAAGGCTTCACTTCTTCACTACGACTTGCTCCTCTTCAAGGTTGGGCAGTATCCTGAAGAAGTAAAGGAGAGATTGAGGAAAGATATCGGACCTGATTTCCTCGCCCTGCGACATGCGCACAGCGTGGATCAGATCTCAGGAACGGCATTATTGAGGATGCGACAGGTTTTCCCTGAGCTCTTCACTGGGGACAAATACGTCGAGAAGTGGTACTCTAACGCTTATAAGGCTGAGGTGGAGGCCGTACCGCCTGTTGTGGAAATTGAGGGTCTGGAAGTTGGGTTCAGGAGAGCAAGTCGGCCTAACGGCGCAGACAAGCCAACATGGGATTTTGGAGATGAGGCCGATCGCAAGCTGTCAAAGTAGTTTATCCCATTAAGTTTTAGCATTTGCCTAGCCAATTGATGCATGCATAGACCATTCAAGATCTCCCCCTCTCTACTGTAGAATACTAATTCTGTGTTGTCGCGTGACAAGAAGTCGTTACAATTAATGCTGCTCTTCACTTCCTTTCTATCATGGCGAATTTGCGACGGCTTTGGCGTATTTCAGGTGACTTGCAGCGGCTACACTAGGCTTATTTCCACTAGCAGGCATCGTACGACACACTAGTTTTTGGCTCCATATTCCGCGGCGTCGGAATCGGAGTCAGGGTGTCCCCTCAGCTGTACATCCGACCAACTAGCTCCGACATCCGAAAAGCGTGTGGCACCATTCTCGCCTCTGCCGAGAGTGCTAAACGAAATCATCAGTCCCCTAATTGGTTGGGTAGTTCACCCCGCAAAATGGCTGCAACATTGCCGCTTGGCCCCATGGGACACTGATGCTCAGAACGCGCACCCGATGTCCTTTCGGGAGATGTCCTTAGCCGCTCCTTGCTGAGGCGCTGTCTGTATATCCGAATTGAACCATGCTGACTGTGAATTATGCGGGGTCAAGTCATCTGCTTGACACTATCTTTGAAACAACTCCAGTGATAAAGAGGGACTTCATAAGACCTATTAGAAAGCCTCTTCTTTCATTCACTCAAGCATAAACCCAATTCATCATCACCAACACCCTTCCTTCCATCACCTCAACTCCATCAATACCCCACAAAACTCTATCAAAATGACACCATCAGCGACTGGCGGAAATGCCAACGGCGCTCCCAAGGAGGAGGGTCTCGGCCAGGCCTTCACACAGCAGGTCATCGACTCTTTCGGCCCCAAGACTGACCCTCGTCTTAAAGAGGTGATGACATCTTTCATCCAACACATGCACGACTTTGCGCGCGAGACACAGCTCACTTGCGATGAGTGGATGTCTGCTGTTAAGATGATTAACTGGGCTGGACAAATGAGCAATGACAAGCGAAATGAGGGTCAATTGATGTGCGATGTTATTGGTCTCGAGAGGTAATTCACTTGTCACAAGTCTCAATTTCATTACTAACATTTTTCAGTCTTGTTGATGATATTACACACCGTCAAGCAGCCAAGAACGGCGTAGCAGCAACTGAGACTGCTATTCTGGGTCCCTTCTGGCGACATGATACCCCTACTCGTGAGAATGGCACCACAATTACTTTCGACACCCCCAGCGATGGTGTTGTCGCCTATCTCTACGGCACTGTGACATCAGCGGCTACTGGAAAGCCCATCCCTAACGCCTCTGTCGAGGTTTGGCAAGCATCCACCAACGGTAAGACATTACCCTGCGGCATTCTATCTCACGAACTCTAATTCTTCCTAGGCCTCTACGAGCAGCAGGATGAGAAGCAGGTTGAGCATAACCTCCGTGGCAAGTTCATCACCGACGACCAGGGTCGATACTCCTTCTACTGCCTACGACCTACTCCTTATCCCGTAAGCAATCTTATCCTGTCAACATGCCAAGGATCTATAATCTGACACTTTCTCAAGGTTCCCGATGATGGCCCTGCCGGTCAACTTCTCCACCTCCTCGACCGCCACCCTTTCCGCCCTGCCCATCTGCACTTCATGGTATGTTCAACCGAAGGTCCCAGAAGCGGTCATAGAACTAATCTAACATGCTGCAGGTCATTGCTGAGGGCCACAAGTCTGTTGTTACTCAGATCTTTGATTCTGACTCAGGCTATCTCGAGAACGATAGTGTCTTCGCTGTTAAGGATGGCCTAACAGTGAAGTTTGTGCCACGAAAAGGAGATCCCAAGGCTGAGTGGGAGTTGGAGTACAACATGAGCCTGTCAAACGAGTCATAGAGCAGTAGCATTTGTTTTTTTTACAGCCATAGCGAATTTCATTGGGTTTCTTTGGACCGCTATTCCTGGTGAATAGGTGAGACGTAGAGTGACCGTTCCTAGTCGTAAGTTCAAGTAAATGAATTCAATTGATTGTCGGCTAGAGCCTACAGCATCTCTTTGATTTATCAAGCCAGCACATTAGAACCCCCTCGAAAAAGCTGAACTCGCTTTCTTCCAATTTGTTTAGTGGAGGAGAAAGTGGCCTGTCTTCTATTGCGCCTCATTTAGAGCTCAGCCTCATACATAGGCACCCAGAGCTCCAATAGCATTGGAGGCAGAATATGTTTTCAGTGACTAGAGTTGGCAGATAGTACTATGCTGGCAGGAATCTAAAACTCCATCTTAAGCCACTCGAAATATCATTAAATCAGCCATGTGAACTTTCAGCCTTGTTTACATGAGTAAATAGCGCAATCAATAACTAGACGCCGTTCTATAGTCTACCACTAACCTTGAAGCTCTCAGCTGGGAAGCGAAGGAAAACATTTCGTGATGTTGACCTGTTGTTCATGGAATCATGGAGACTGATCGATACAGAAAGCAAACTTAACTCAGAATCAAACATGAAATGTATTTAGCCTTTAGCAAATAAACATGTTGTCCCTAGAATTTGATTAACTCTACGATGTTTTCCTCGATGCAGATTACGAAATAGTGCTGCTTACTTCATGGCTGTATTAGTAGTACTGACAATATATCTTCGCTCAGAATCCAACAGTGAAAAATGCTGCACAGATCGTTGTGCTCATATTATTAGAAGATATAACTAACTATCCCTTAGGACAAGAGGTGGCCTTATTCCCAAGATGAGCAAGACGACTATTATAAATACTTGTGCAAGGTTTGTTGATGGACCCCCCTTGGCAGCGCGGCTAAGTTGTCCGCGCGGTGACATTTTTTGCATTTCATCACAAACAGCATGTGATTTTCATGGTCATTGAGTTTGGTAGCAGCCTCCACTTCGAGAGCCTTGATAAAAACTTCGCTGATACTCCATTCGAGCTTTGAAGCCATTGCAACCTTGCAACCTTGCAATCTTGTATTTTCTTTGGTTCGTTCTGTGACTTGAAATAGGGTAGGTACCCTACGCTGTGACTAAAGTTTCTATGACTTTGTACCCCGCAATCCACCAATTTGAGTGCAAACTATCCCCAATACTGACAAATAACGTAATGTTAATGGTGTTTTGATGCAACTAGATAATACTACCCCGGATGTTTTTGGAAGGCGTGTCACTTCGGTGAAGCAGACCGGAAGACATCGGTCTGGGGTAACAGATGATTGGTACGTATATCCGACACGTGACCGGTTGCCGGTATATCGTCCGACCCACCGCCGGCAGCGAGTCCGGAGATAAGCGCGGCTAAATATGATTCGCTGGGCACAAGATATTCCGCTCCTAGATAAGGCTCTCGACGCGACGTGGCCAATGAGGATAACCTTGTTGGCAATGCGCGGTCCACGTTTCCTGGCTTACGATATAATAATATACCCAACACAAAAAAGGGAGACACTTTCAAGCTCCGTCATTTGAAAGAAACATCTTCTCACTTTTCAGAACCTGCAATGAGTCGCGCAGGGATAAGGCAGCTTTCGCTGCTTCGGGCGTCGAGACAATGTCTATCTCCCCGGTCCCTTGCTACCGTTGTAAGGGGGCCTATCGCTCGCTCGACACCGCCAGCAGCAACTTTGTTGGGACGCCAGCGATGTCGACTTTTCAGCACAACACGACTACGAAGAAGTCAGGATGAGCAGGATGAAGATGCGGGATCTTACAGCGAAGCGGATCACGAACATGCTGTCATTTCCACTTTCGATCTGTTTTCTATCGGCATTGGTCCCTCATCTTCTCATACTGTCGGGCCAATGCGTGCTGGTAACATTTTTGTCAACGATTTGATCGATGCCAATCTGCTTCAAAAAGTCAACAAAATCCGCGTCGCCATCTATGGTAGTCTTGCTCTCACGGGTGAAGGTCATATGACTCCTTCCGCTTTACTCCTTGGCCTCGAAGGCGCCGATGTCGAAACAGTCGACACAGGCTACGTGCCCAGCCGCTTCGAAGAGATCAAGTCCAGCAAGAAGATTTTCCTAGCACGTGGGCTGGCCACAGATGGATCCAAAGGCAAGGAGATCGATTTCGACTACGAGAAGGAATTCATTTGGGAATGGGGTCGTAAGCTTCCCCAGCACAGCAACGGCATGCGTTTCACTGTCTACGACAAGGAAGGCTACGTCCTAGCCACCAATGACATGTTCAGTGTAGGCGGCGGTTTCGTTGTCAACGGTGCTCTTAGTATCGCACCCCAAGAAACTCTCTCCGCAAACGCCCCCGCTCAACTCGAAGTCGGAGATTCGGACACGGCAGCTCACCCGGCCGATTTGGCCGAAAACATGTACTACAAGGAAATCCGGCGCTCAGATGCCGCGGGAGATCGACGAACCGGTACCGAAGTCAAGGCCCTTGAAGAAGCCAATGAGGGTCCGACAGCTCTCCTCGGAGACTCGCCTGAGCCAACCGGCCTCTCTACCGATGTCAAGTCCGAGACCAAGGATACCAGCTCATCACCGCATCCGCGGTATCCATTCCGAGATGCCGCTAGCCTGCTTTCACTTTGTCGCAAACACAATCTCACTATCGCGCAATTGGTGTATGAGAATGAGAAGAGTCTAGGATATACGGACGAGGACATTTATCGAAAGATCTTCAAGATTTGGGGAGTCATGGATGCTAGTATCCTGGAAAGTGTCCAGGCACCAACAGGCTCCAAGCTTCCTGGATCTCTCAAGCTGCATCGACGAGCGCCGGCGCTCTACCGCCGATTGACTCGTGGCTTGTATCCCTCGTCGACTGCTGATACTTCAGCTGCTCAGCTCGAGCACAAGTTCTCTTCGCCTGACACCAACATCAACGAGGATGGCGTCGGCTCATCACCGAAAGCTCTCGCAGCAGCATCATCTCCATTGGTGCCAGAGAAGTTCAAGGGTGGCGGCCTTCGGAAGCGCGGTCCGCCACGGATACACGGTTCTCTGGATCATCCTATTGCTCCAGCTCCTTCACGCCGTACGACATTCCCCACTATGGACTATCTATCTGTCTATGCCATTGCTGTCAATGAAACCAACGCTGGCGGCGGTCGAATTGTCACCGCTCCTACCAACGGTGCCGCAGGTATTATTCCAGCTGTGCTCAAATATACGACCGAGTTCATCAGCGACGATCCTGAACGAGATATCCCCACTTTCCTTCTCACTGCTGCCGCAATCGGTATGCTTTACAAGCGAGGTGCCACCATCTCAGCCGCTGAAGGAGGGTGCATGGCGGAGGTCGGCGTTGCCTGCTCTATGGCCGCCGGTGCTTTTGCTGCCTGCATGGGAGCCAGCCCTGAGACAATCGAGCAAGCCGCAGAAATCGGTATCGAGCACAACCTCGGACTAACATGTGATCCCATCGGCGGACTCGTCCAAGCTCCCTGCATCGAGAGAAACGCGCTGGGCGCGACAAAGGCCATCTCCAGCGCCAACCTGGCGCTTAGCAGTGAAACAGGCACGCAGCGCGTGAGGCTGGACGACGCTATCCGGGCGATGCGACTGACGGCCAAGGGAATGAGGAACGAGTTCAAGGAAACGAGTTTGAGTGGATTGGCTACGAGCGTTCACATTAATATTCCAGTCAGTGTTCCTGACTGCTAGACATGGTGTTGTTTTGTATTCAGCGATAATTACCAACAAAAAAAGGGAGTCAACAGCGGCGTAGATATTACTTTTCTAGATTAGAAGTTTCACTCTTTGCATTGTTAGCTGAGTAAGAGTATCATTCTACTTGGTGGGTATCACGTGCTAAAATATAGATGTCCGTAGTTCATGTGGAGAATCGGTGAGACGAATCATCACCTTGATTATTCTATTCTTGATTTATCGCGGATCTCATGGAAGACCACCAAAACCCTTCAACTGTGTCTCACGAACATTGCCCATGTTGTTTCAATTTCGATCCAGACCTCGTAGCACCAGGCTCTAACAATGATGTCAGAGTTGACTCAAAAGAGCTCGTAGTATTGGTGCTTCGAGACATCATACAGTTCGAGAGCGCGGCGATTTCAGGTTGTGACTGTTGCGCATTCATTTTCAAGACTCTCACATATTCGGGCTTGTTGGGGGTTGAGAATCAGATGGGAATTCAGCTCTATCTCCGACTTTCAATTGGACAAGGAAATCCAGAGATATTATTCGGTGATCCTGAGCGCTCGCAAATGTTCTTACAATTTTACACTGACTATGGTATGAATTGTCTAAGGATATGAAGACCCATGGGGGCGTACTAACAAACATACTCAGCTCAAGGAGAGACTTGGAAACGAGTCAAGCCTTTACCAGATATTTGTGATGACCATTTATCGCGCGAAGGCTTAAGCTTTGTCAACGCTTGTTTCTATAATTGTGCCAAGGATCACAAGCTCTGCAAGCAAGACAAGTCTACTTTACCAACCCGCATCTTAGACATAGGGAGCGCTAGGGATGACAAAATTTGTCTCGCTGAATCAGAGGCTCTCAAACCTGAGAAATATGTAGCACTCAGCTACTGCTGGGGTAGAAATCCCTCTATCAAAGCCCTGACCGGGAACCTGGAAGATATGAAAACCGGGATCGGACTTGAGGAGCTTCCAGCAGCTTATACTGACGCAATCGCACTGACTCGAGAGCTCGGGGTAAGATATTTATGGATAGATGCACTTTGCATCATCCAAGACTCCGAAGCCGACTGGGAAAGAGAATGCTCCAGGATGGCCGATACATATGCCAACGCTTTCTTGACTATTGCAGCCTCGTCATCAACATCTGTGACCAGTCACTTTCTACGGCCTCAGCTCAAGCCACCACCTCGAGCGGCTCGGGACCAGTCCGCGATCTACAGCGAATCAATGAGAAGCGAAAATGGGCCTCCAATTCTACTGAAAGTAAGGCTCATGCAAGCAACCGGTGCTCATTGGAAGTGGAGACCATCTCACAGAACGGATCAACAGCCGCTCGTGGAACCTCTCACTCAACGAGGCTGGACGTTGCAGGAGAAAGTCCTATCAACCCGGCTACTGTCTATATCCGCGATGGAAATGGCATGGACGTGCAAAGAGGCAATATTCTGCGAATGCGGATCGAAACTGAATCACCAGCGTGAATTTGGTGGAACGCCATTGAGTCAAATATCGCGACATGGTGAAGCCTTCAATTTCTGGCACAAAGTTATTGAGAATTACTCGAAGAGAAACCTCACGCAGGCCGGCGACAAGCTTCCAGCGATATCTGCTATAGCCGCTATAGTCCAGAAGAAGATCGGGTCAGATTACGTGGCTGGTCTATGGACAGATAACATTGATCTGGATCTGTTGTGGCGGAGACCATCAGCCAGTAGGATTCAAGCTGCCAACTCATCTTACATCGCCCCGAGCTTTAGTTGGGCTTCAATTACGGGAGAGGTCGATTACCTGTGTTTTAGAAACGGAAAATGGCCATACGAGAAGGCGGCTACTGTGCTGGAGGTCAATGCAGTAACAGGTCCTGACGCGCCACTTGGAAGAGTCATCAGCAGCAAGATGATAATCAACGGGCCAATGGTGATGGGGTATCTTGAGAGTCGGGGCCCGTATGATTGGTACGCGGTGCGTCTTGGGCGGGCTCTCCTGTGGTTTTCCGCCGATACGAGCCTCTCAACAATTGTAAACGGCAGTGAAGTCTCAGTGTGCAGAAGAAGCCGTGAGCACAACAGAAGCGATGTTGCAGAGGAGCTGAAGCGACTAAACCGAAAGCGGAATTCTGGGGATACACACCACCTGACTGAGCCCACCACGGGTAATTCAGCGATTCGATGCTGGGTGCTGAGACTTGGGGCATTTCCTTTCGGGGATAAGGGGCAAAGAGATCACGAGTGGCTAGTGCTGGGGCGGTCAGCAACACAGCCCGAGCTCTTCGAGAGGATCGGTCTAGGGTCGCTCAAGGATAGTCAAGAGGCGGAGGTTTTTGGGTTGGAAACGATAACGACAGTTGCGATAGTTTAAGTTGGTCAATGCAAGCCTCACCTTTACTAGTTGCGCTGAATGGACCAGGTAGCTGGCGATCATTCAACCGCCACGGCGTACGGGCACATACTGTACGTGATTGATAGTTATCACGATTGTGGGTCATTGCATTGATTAGTATATCCTTGTATGCATGGACAGGGGAGGCTGTAGGAGGAAAAGGAGCGAAATGCCAAGCAAGGGCGATGATGGATGGTGGGCCATAATTGATTGAATTGTCAGCCACCGGCTTACATTCCCCAAATTATTAGAGCTGAGACTAAGGTGACGCCACTGGAACGAAAGGGGCAGATGGATGAGAGGGGACAAGGAAGATGATGAGCGAGTGACTGTGTGTTTTTTGAGTTTCCGTGTATAGGTACGCGGTAATGAGATAATTACAGGGGCCTAAGACATGATGACACTGAGCAAACAGCTGGAGATTACCTAGACCCATGCCGTAGTGAAAACCACAACATTTCAGTCTGGTCTGATCAGGCCTAAACTCATGTCTCAGTGCAAATCGTGCGGGGTCAGAGAGCGAATGTGTAACATTTCGAGTGTTTGCAATTGGTTGCGTCGCAAATACGTTTGCTTTTTGGCCAGAATCTGGTGCTGCTTAGGTTTGCCAGGCACTAAATCCATGACTGACATGGGCTTCTCACTGTACCGTAGTGCAGTCAACCCAACCTAGCCGTACCGCTTTCACGGGCCAGTTCTGTTTGTAGCTACTGAGATGTGATGACTCTTTAATCACTCTTTGCGTTGGTCGGTTACACATAATTTCTCTCGCGATTTTTTCCCTACGAGAAAACTCTATTGTCCTCCCAACTTTTTTTTTTTTTTTCCCCTTCTATCTCTTCTGTTCTTACGTCTCCAATCTGCATTGGCTTTTTTTTTTTTTTTTTTCATTATTTTCTGGCGTGTCTTGGTTCTTTTTACCCACTTTTTCTTTTAGAGTTCTCCTTTTTAGCGCACTACCTACCAGCCATGGAAGCTGGCTCTCGGGCCCAATCAGCTAGATTGGCCTGGCTTGAACAGTCCCTGGCCGAGTTGGAAGCTGGTAAAGCCAGTTGGCCCGTCATGCCATCACTGATCAAACCTCGTCAACTGGAAGAACTGGAGGCAAAATTTAACTCGGTGCATCGACAACTTGGAGAAATTAACAAGGACGACGAGGACAGCGAGGCCCAGCGCCAAGCAAAACAAGACGAGTTGGTAGCTATCGAGAGTGAGTTAAGACCGCTTAGGACGGACTGGGACCGCACGTGCAGGGATGCTCATGTGGCGTACCGCCCCAAAGACGAGATGAAAGCAAATTCTCTCATGAACAACATCTTGAACCTTTATAAAGATTTCGGCCTCCCCATCAACGGCAACATGGGCGTCGACACATCAGCCCTAGGCCTCACTGGAGACTCGCCAGATGCTGATCCGGACACACCGCGCAGGCCGCGAATGCGAATGAAGAGGGGAGGGGCGGTGCTCACCCCAGATCGCAATGGAGTTTTTGAGGTCCGATTCCATCACCTTAGCCATCCATCGCTTGCTTACGCGCCCTCATCGTCTCATTTTGCTAACCTTGATTTCATTTCGCAGTCAGAGACGCGTAAGAGGAAGCGAGGCCGCAGCTCCAGCATTGCTCAGAAGCGCCCGCGCATTCAAGGTAACAGAAATTCCATACATTTCAATGCCGTCTACCAAAACAGACGCGCCGCCAAGAAGCACACCATTATCCGGGTCCCCGAGGATCCAGTGCGCCCGGCCAAGTTTTACATCTTGCGATGTGAGGATCACGACATCGACTTTGACGACAATTCATTACAGGCAGGGCTGGCGCATTTGTCAGAAGAGCATCAGCTTAAGAACCCTTCATTCGAGACTGTTATTCAGCACTTTGGTTATGAGGTCATTGGTTGCGACGATGAAAAACTCATTCAAAACAACAAAGTCGCCAAGGAAGCCTTTCAAAAAGGTGAAAGAGGAGCGCGAGACTCCATTCGCGTTACTGATAAGCCTTCACCAAAGACACCACGCAAGAAGACCAACAACGCCGTGAAAAAGGGTCGGTCAACGCGCAAGTCTCAGGACTCCATCCATCCTCGCGACTTGGTTCCTGGAGATGTCTACATCATCTACTGGTCCGCGTCAAAACAGTGGTATTGTGGTTTGCATATTCCTTTGCAAGATCCCGAATCCCTTGGAATAGACGAATCGCTCGAGGCGATGGGGCTACTTAACAACGTACCGCCTTGTTATGAGTACGACAGCTCCAGCAAGTCATTCTCCTGGGCAGAGGGTTATGAAGATGGAGGAGAAAACGCTTCGGAGCAACACTTTCCGTTCATGTTCTTTGAGGGACTTGATTTTCCTGATCTGTGCCATGTTGCTTGGATTCCCATCGGCGAAATTCATCCTTGGGATGAGGGCAAGGCGCTGATGATTAAGCATAGCGACCAGGCTTTTGAATATCTCAAGCAGCGGGAGGCGGTTCAGCAGCCCAAGCGGTGGGGTCCAAATGATGAGATTCCAGACCCGACTGATGACAGTAAGTATACTAACTGCGTATGAGGTGAGGTTTCTGACATAGCCTTTCTGTAGACTCAACGTCGGATCTTGCGCCTCGATCACCAGTTGCAGAGTCTTCGACAGATTTCCAACCTGCTCAGAACGCTGAGATCGTTACACCTAATACAGCCCCAGAAGCGGATGCTGCTGATCAGGCCGAAGACGCAGACGTGACTGGGCAGACTGAAGAAACACAGAAGGACACCGAACGAGCACCTGAAGAAGAGCAGGACACTCAACTAGTGCCTGAAGAAGCACAGAGCGCCCAGATGGAAACCGAGGAAGCGCAGGACACCGAACTGAAATCTGAAGAAGAGCAGGACATTCAACCAGAGCCTGAAGTAGCGCAGAAGGACGCCAGAGTGGAACCTGGAGAAGTGCAGAAGGATACCCAAATGGAAGTTGAAGAAGCACAGGACACTAGACCAGAACCTGAGAAAGTCGCCGAGTCACCCGTACAACCCGGTATAGTCGAAGACGAAGATATCGCCATGAGTTCAGAGGAAAACCCTACCGAGAGCGCTGCTCAACAGCCAACCGAGGACAGTGAGGATGTTGTAATGGAAACTCCAGAAGACGCAACTCAGAAACCTCTGCAGCAGAATGACTCTCAGTCTGGTGGGGACGATCAGGAAATTATTCTTGATACTCAGGAAGATCCAGCCGAAAACGTCTCCTCCCCGAAGGAACCGGAAGAAGTCACCGCGGAACGAGAGCAGGAAAGCTTATCTCACGAAGCAAGAGAAGCACGCTTACCCAGTGTCGATTTAGAGGATCTCCTACTTGCAGGCGAGGATCTGGAGTTCCAGTTTTCACAGTCTGAACAGAGGGAACTCGATCAAAAACCGACACCTACACCTGCCCATGAGACAATTAGTCTTTCTCGCGCAGCAAATGACGTTGTCAACACGAAGCAGGAAGAAAGCTTGCCTGCCTCGCCTACACTTGGGAGAGCCAGTCTTACCAAGACGGAAAATGACTCTGGTGATGAGAGACGTGAGGCTAGTCAGCCTCAGCGCTCTTCTGTCGCTACGGAATCTTCCCACGATGAAACTCCACAGCCACGCCTTTCTTACGCTGATATGGGTCGAGCTTCTTCCTTGTCAGAGGGCGTTCCAAGCGATATAGTTGATTCACGGCCGCAAATTCAACCTGCTTCGAGACGGGCTCGATCAGGGACACCTAATCACAACGCGCTCGCTGCGCAGTCACGTATGTCATCGCTATCAAAGTCACCTGTTGTATCTCGACCACCCGCAATGTCGCCGCCAGCGACAATACCGTTCTCACCCACAGCGCCGCCTGCCTCGACGCCTTTGCAGCTGCCAATGATGTCGCAGCCTCCGCCGTCTTCTCAGCCATCAGTACCACGGTCACCAACATCGCAACGCCCGCCTTCAGGGTTACAGCACCCAGTCTCATCATGGCCGCTGGATAACTCATGGGCATCGACGACACCACAGCGATCAGGAGCATCACAATCATCGGCTCTTGCGCGTCGGCCTGCACCATCTCAGCCAACGGCAACTTCACAACCGCCGCCATCATCACAGCCTCCAGCGGCCAGGCCCTCGACATTATCCCCCCCATCTTCATCATCTCAACCATCGACTTCGGAGCCACCGTTCCGTACCCCAACAGCGCAAGAGCGGCCCGCAGCGCAAGTAGCAATGTCTCCTGGTTCTGCTGTGTCTAACAGCGAACAGCCAAACAACGCATGGCCGACTTCGCAGACATCGCAGGTCCTGGCACCTCCCCGCCACTCCCCAATAGAGAGTCCACTGCCAGAAGATGCTCAGACTCGCTCTGAAGTCTTGAGACATCCTCATGCAGCTCAGACCAAGACGTCTGCGCAGGCTTTGGGAAACAGTCCCCAACCTAGCGAACTTTCACGTGCGACAAGGCCCAAGGCATCATCCAAGCCCTCAGTTGATATTGTTTTGCTTAACCGTCAAGCAGTCAATGAAGCGCGGTCACAGTCCATGACAACTGGACAGCAAGCAGCAACAACCAGTCCTACACAGATGCCAGCAGCTCATGAAAGACATTCAGAACCTGCACAGATAACGTCAATGCCGCCAGCTATGTCTGCTGCCAGACCTGAAGCCCCAGCTGCGCGCCGCCCGCTCCCTCGGGAGAGACCATCGCCTAGACCTTCTGCTTCACCAGTAAAGAGCCGTGAAGCCCCCAAGGCCATGCCGTCACAAAATCAGGCTCCCAGTGCTTTTTCCCAACATCCTTCTGGGGCCGGGAACACTCCAGCAGCTCAGCCAGAGCGACCAGCACAAATGCTCTCAGGTCAGCCACCTACCAGATATGCTTCTCGACCTACGTCCCCGGTACACCAAAACTCACCCCGCTTGCCGCCCATGAATGTCCCTCTAGATGAACACTATATCCCCAATACAATGTTGGCCCAACAACAGGCATCTTTGTCGATGTCTCGACCTAGTTCTTCGGGACATATTGGACCACAGCCTGTGCCTTCTCCTCGTCTGGCTGCTCGGTCTATATCGCGACCCGGCTCTGCATCCCAAAAGCACATTGTATCACAGGCTATACCTTCTCCCCATCAACTAGCGGCAGAAATTCAGCGACCTCGGTCCGGATTCCAGGGGCATTCTGGGTTGCAGCCGATGTACTCTCCCCGACAAGTTCCTAGGGAAATCCCTCACCGTGCTTCAGCCTATGAAGGGCATCCAAATCATTGTCCTGTTCCATCACCGCGCGGTCCCTATGCTGTTCCAGTGCAGCCGCCCGCATCGCCTCAACAATCTTTCAGTCACTTTTCCCATCGAAGCCCTGAGATGCAGGGACAGGGCTATGTTTCCCAGCGTCATTATGCATCAACTGGGACCTTGTCACCGCAATTGTCAACAGCGGAAAATCAATTGCCACCCATTCGATTACCAAACATCTCTCGTCCTCGATCTGGGGCCCAGACAGCTCTAAACATGATCTCGCCGCCGCAGACCGCTGTGGGGGCTCGACCAGGACACTATATGGGACATCACCAGCCTACGCCGCATATTATGCAATCGCCGCGTCTATCTGCGGCCGAAATCTCTCGACCGCACACGGCAAGCAACATGCATCCTCCCCTGCCCACGATGTCACCAATCCTAGGGCACACAGAACCGCGTAGACCAAACTCAAGCTACGCTCAAAGCATGCCTTTTCACGCCCCCTTGCCCACCATGCTGCCAACCTATTCGAACACAAGCTACCAGTCGTCGGCACCATCTGCACACCAGTACGCCCAACCTAATCGTCCTCAAGGTCACCTTCGAAGACATTCCGAAAGCGCTTGTCAGCCCCAACTCCAGCAGTATGCACTCGCAGGCAGCCCGCAGATAGCAAACTCTACGCCACGGTCCTATCAGTCGCCAGAGCTCGATCGGGGTCCGAGACGTGATCCGGCTCAGGATCCCTTTCTCCCTGAACTCTCTCCCAACGTTCGTAAGGCACTTCTGGAGCAAGTTAGAACAGACAGACTCGATCTTATCCCCTGCGACTTTCTCAACAACGAAAACAAGTATCGATGCCCTTTTTGCAAGGAAACGACTCTAGAACCAACAGCGCTTATTAATCACATCAAGATGAGCTGTCCAATGCTGGAGGAGAAGTATAAACAGGACAAGAATGAGCAGGCCATTGAAGCGAATCAAGCCAAGCGAGTCACGCAAGCTAAGAGAAAGAGTCAGATGGCCCAGGCAACGAAGAATGCCCGAGTTCGGAGTTGATTTGTTTATTATTGATGTGATTATCCTACTAGATATCGCTTTGCGAGCCTGGAAGGAATGCCGTGGAAATTGGCTGAAGCATCTCATTGCTTTTAATCAGTACAGTCGCGAGCCGGTGTTTTTATTATTAGTTATTACAAAAGTAGATCCTTGATCTTGATAAGCGTGTTGAAGAAGAATTATGGAAGCATAGGGAAGACTTTCAGCTAGTCTTATGGATCAACAGTTCACATAAGTGCTCTAGAGTTGGTAATTTATCACGAATCAGTTCTCATAACACAATCTCCGCTGCCATCGTAACTGAAAGCTTTACTCGTCACTTATTGTCTGACACCTGATGCTGTCATTCTGGGGCTCTTCGATTATAAACACTAATTGGCTAGAAGTAGGTCATTATGTTCATGGTTTGGTGTCCCAACGTCGCACATCGTCACGCGAAATGCAGTCACAACATTCAACGCCTTCACTTCTCGTCTGTTTTTGTGACATTCACTTCCCCGCCCTCAATACCAACAGAGTCGAAGCCCATCTGCGCAGTATCGTATCCATTGGCCTGGAGGTATTCGCGGAACTTTTGATCTTCAACGGTGATGGTGTCTTGTCCAACGTGGGGGATGCAGAAGAACACGATAAGAGCTGAGAGGATGCAGAGACTGGATGAGACCCAGAAAGGGTATTGGGCTGACTCAGTCTTGTTTCCTCCAGCGGCCTGGATGTAGGGAAACACATAGGTACCGACGAAAGCACCAATCTTGCCAACGGCAGCGGCGATACCGTAATATCGGCCACGGACACCAGTGGCACATGTCTTTGCAGCGAGAAGACCGATGTTGTTTCCGGGGCCGAGTTCACCAAGAGCTTGGAAGATTCCGAAGACGACGGCGAAAGCCGCGATTTGGGTGGAAATCTTGTCATAGACACCGGCCATGATGAATCCGACGATGGCTTGGAGAGTAACACCGAGGATGAGAGTGTATCGAGGACCGATCCAGTCACTGACAAATGCACCGATGAGAGTACCTGGCAGATAGAACATGTTGATGACAGTGTTCCAGCCAAAGACAGTGGTTAGGTTCGCGCCATCGCCATAGATTCCAGCAAGAATCGAGGAGGAGTAGATACCGAAGGCGTAGGAGGAAAACTAGTCACGTTAGCAGATGGTAGATGGTAGTGCCTTGCAAACTTACGTTGTAGAGGAACCAAACCAGACTGACGCAGAGCAGTCGGAACCAGTAGTAGCGCAAGACCAGCGAGTATGGTGTTTGGCGTCTCATCGACTCCTTGGCGAACTCCTCGGGCTCCTTAAGTCGAAGTCGAAGGACGAAGAGGATAAGAGGGAAGACGACTCCAATGCCAAGACTTGTCCTCCAGATGGTGCTGTAGTGGCCATTATGGCATGCGGCGGCAACAACGTCTATTGATGGTTATTTATAGTCGGATTAGGATTGAGATGTAACATACAAGGGACGAAAGCACCAATGACGAAGCCAAAATCGATCATTGAGTTTGTGAAGAGAATGAACCAACGGTTTCGGGTTCCCTTCTTCATCTGACCGCTGGACTCGGCGCATCCAACGCTACCAGCTGGATATTCACCTAGGAGGCATTAGCACCAAATTCATTCAATGAAGAATTCGATATATCTCACCTCCGATACCGATACCGACAAAGAATCGCCAAGCAGTCAGCATGTTGAACATTCCGACTGCTTGTCCATGCCAGTAAGATCCAGCTGCCAGCGCAGTGAAAATGATGAGAATGACGGTTGATACCATGAGCGTATTGGTTCGCGACCAATGATCAGCAAGGAAACCAAAGACGAGCTGGCCAACAACTGTTCCAGCGAAGGCGATGTCAGAGACGTATTTGAAGGCATTAGAGTTGGCATAGACATCCCCATATTGTCGTTTCAAGGTGGTGTTGACAGAACCAATGACCTACTCACGTTAGAAATGAAGCAAAGCATATTCACAGAAGTTCTCACGTTGTTGATGTAGCCATCTGAGAAAAGACCGGCACCGCAAGCAAACACTGGGAGGGCAGTCTCAATCCAAGGCCTCTGAGGAATGTCGTCTTGAGGCGTGTGTACTTCATCATGGGGGGCTTCATCAGAGGCATCGCCCTCGTGTTTCTTCCCGAACCCCAGCATCGTGGATGCGCAAGGGTGTGTTGATCACAGGTGATAAGGTTTTGTTTGTCGTGGGGAAGAGTGCACGCCTAGTCACTGTTATAAAAGAGGGAGCCAAAGCCACGGTCACGTTCAGATTGACTAAAACGCCAAAGATTGGTGATGCCTCGGGTAAGGAACAAACAAAACAAAAGAATTGGCTCGGTGTCACAGGATTTCTAGAATTTAAGAGAAAACGGGGGGCATTCGTGGTGGAGCAATGGCTTCTTGTCAAGGAGATAAGGTCTGGCGTCTGTGGAACAAAAACTGGGCACCGAGTGATTGACCCAAGTTGTTTTGAGAAGCTGGTAATGTTGCACCAACGAATCATTACGTACACGAGACACAAGAGTCGAACATCATAGGAGAGAGTGACCGGAGGTAACCGAAACGGACGGCACTCGGCGCGTTGAACCAATTGACTTTGATGATGCACATGAATCCTTTCTTGTCGATTTATTGCCGAGTTTGGTCGTTGGTGGCGCCAAATGCGTCCTCTGCTCGGCTCAAAATTGCCGATGGCCCTGTCAGAGCGTCCACTAGCACTGATATGTCAGGTGAATACGAATATGCTCTATCACCTGTCAAGTACCGCTCAGTAGCAGTTGATGAGACCCAATTTTGCAGGAGATTTCACCTGGGGGAGGGTCACAGAATGGCTGGGGAAGAGGAGTACCGTCGTGGAGTTGGTGGCAAGCCAATCTTGATCAAGAAAGTCAATATCTCTGGAGAGCATGATTGACATTGACTAAGCGGGGATCAATTAATATTGCTGATCAAATATTACAAGGGTCAGTGCATCATGCATGTGATTGTTGGTGATGAAAGATTTGGGCACACGACCAATTCCTGCAACAAGATTTGATGACAGGCACTAATGCAGCCAGCTTGCAGTATGAAGTGTAGATAAAGCCTAAGTATATCTCTCATATCATCCAATAGATCCGCCTCTATAGCTCAGTGGTAGAGCGTTGCACTTGTAATGCAAAGGTCCATCGTTCAATCCGGTGTGGAGGCATTTCTTCATCTTTTGCTATTTTAAGCAAATTACAATTAACATATCAATTCTTTTTTCTTTTTACTCAGCCCTTATTAATAATAGAGCTTTAGATGATTTTTTCAACATTTTTTTACTTATGCAATATTTTGAAAATAATTAGGAGAATAAAGTTTAACTTCACAGCCACAATATGCAGAGAAGAACATCTAAAACTCTAGTTCATGCGAGGCGCATACGATGTCTAATCTATCTGTCTAGCTCTTTCATAATATAATACATATCTCACAGAGTATACACCAGCTTTCCTCCAGAAACCTTGTTCGCTCTCAATTCATCCAAGCCTTTCAGAATACCTTCAAAGCCACTACCGCCGCGGTTGACAAACGTCTGAGGAGCCTTCACCTTACCCTCCTCAAGCAGCTGTCGGCTGATCTCCCAGAACTTCTTCGCAAACTCAAACTCTTCAGGCTGAGCAGGAGTCTCCTGTCCCTTGAAGAATCGCTCGCCAAAGATGGAATACATAAGCGTGACATAAGGTCCATCGACCTTGGGGTTCACGTCGAGCAATTGTTGCTTGTCGACTGGCAGAAGAGTAGCGTACTTGCCGCCCTCGGTGCTGATAGCTCCAGCGCTGATGGCGACGTCTTGCGCGGTGCAGTCCCAGGCGAGCTTGAGGGTGTTGTTGGTGTACTTGCGAATTTCCTCAGCAACGTTGGGCGACTTGTAATCAAAGACTGCCTCGGCTCCGAGGGACTTGAGATAGTCGAAGTTGTGAGGAGAAGCAGTCGCGATACCCCTCAGCCCCGAAAGTTTGGCGAACTGGATACCGTAAATGCCAGTTGCAGTGCTACCGCCGTGAATGAGGATAAACTCATCGCTCTTCTTGCCCTCTGTGGGTAGAGGCAGTCCCAGGGTCTTGTAAAGGCCTTGGCCCTGTGTCGGTGATCAGCATTTATGCTTTGTACTCGTCAGGTCAAACTTACTACCGTGGCAATAGAGATACCGAGAGTAGCAGCCTCTTCGTCAGTAACATTATCGGGCGTCTTGATCTGTACATCTCCCTTTGCCACAATGTACTCGGCAAAGCCTCCGTTCTCGAACTGAGTTGCATCACTAAATATGCTTAGATGAAATTAACCTAACGATACCCAAATACTGACGCTCCATGGACTACACCGCTGATCCGGTCGCCCTTCTTGAAAGACTTGGTGACCTTGGGGCCAACTTCCTCGACGATACCAGCGTAGTCACATCCGATTCTAGAACCAGGTTGAGTGAGTCCAAAGTCGATATGCTTCCAGTCGGTAGGGTTCAAGCCAACGGCATTGACCTTGACGAGGATATAATCGTCTCGGAGCTTGGGCTTCGGGACCTCCTGGATAGTGGCCTTGCCCTTCTCGACGAATACGATAGCCTTGGTAGTCATGATGTCGGCTTCTGTTGTTGTAAAGCTGCGGTTTTGTGAGTAATGATAAGACTTGCTTGATGAATATCATGAAGATATAGAAGCTCTTGAGGACATTTATACCGCTAAATGGCGTCATGATAGTGGAACTTAGAATGGCTAGCATGCGTCATTGATTGGCTGCTTAGACTTTAGTTGGTGTTTAACGCTATCCCCACGGAACGCCGATTACCAATCTATCTTAGCTTGATAATCTGCGGGGACAACGCCGAAGCTCGGAATGTCTTCACTGTATAACTTCCTATGATTTGACTTTAAGGGGATTGGTGATATCATGGTGGTACTCAAGTATGGAGTTGTTATGTAAATCGCCCCGCGGACGATATGTAAGCAATCCTCATAGGATCGTGGTTAATCTGACTTGGCACCGATGGCCAAACAAGTGACAAAATTTCTTGGTGACTTGCCGTCTGCATCCTTCTACAAGCTCGCCAATTGTCCACGTTGCTATCGCACGCTTTTTCCCATTCTCTTCATCCTCCTGGAGACAGCCTAAAAAGTTGCCTGCATCTCAAGTGACTGAACACAGAGTGAGCAGGTCAGCTGGTAAAATCAAATGAAGACATTACTTACCCTCGGATCCATATTCGTGGCCTTGTATTGCATCGCATACTCAGAAGCCACGACAGCCATCGGCTTGATAGCCATAGCATCGATATGCAAACCCTCTAGATAAGTTGAGCTTTCAATATTTAACCTAAGATATGGTAAAAATATCGCGATTTTCATTTATGAACAATGCCATTGCATTCCACTAGAGGAATGAAACAAAGCGAGAGTTTAGCAACAGCCTCAGTAAAGCTTACCATCAATTCCACGGAGTGCGAGGCTCGATACTGAGTCACTTGTCAGGCTACAATGCAAACGACATTGGCGATTTCAATGTCTCAGTCTCAGAACTTATGTTTGTGAGCATCACCAAAACTTTTGTGTGAGAAGTGGAAGACCTAAGATTTATTATAGCATCATGAAGTCCGATGGGCATGAAGGTCTGACTCTAGGTATGCTCTACACTTTTATTGTCCTGTCAGTCTTAATAGCAGCTAGAAGAGGGAACTCATTGACAAGAAATATATATGACTGCAGTTGGCTTCAGCGTCGCCCTACCATGCAAGACAGTTTTGAGGAATGGGCCAACTACAGCAGCGATCAAAAACCTTTTAGGGTTCTACATATATATGCTGGAATGATGATCCAAGCTACAATAACACCCGAACGACCTGACAGTGGCTATAATGAGTTGTTGACTTGAAGTTGCATGACTCATCTGCACAAATGTCAATGGGCCTCCTTACTAGAACACTGTGCCAGAAAGAGTATTGGCATGCGAACGAGCCAATGGGGATTCACAAGACTATCAGTTACCAGGGTCTTGGGAGGAAGGAGTTGGTAACTACTGGACACCAGAGCAATCATTCCCCTGGGTTTCTCTGCATTAGTGCTGACATCAGCCCCCACAATTGTCCTGGACAAACATCTGCAATATTTGCCTTCTAATAACAGCACATTTTTCGCCAAGAGATTTTGTAAACACTTTTATCAGAATTATCATAGCAAAATGAACACCTCACCAGAACTGTTCGCCCAGCTCACTAACAGATTGCGTATCTGTTATCAAACCTTTGGCGACCCGTCAGACCCTGCGGTCATACTCGTGCCAGGCAATGCGGATTCAATGATAGTATGGGCAGAAGATCTTATCGAAAAGCTTCAGTCTTCCGAAGATGGCAAGAAGTACTTCGTAATCCGCTTCGATCCAAGAGACACGGGCCTGTCAACTGAGTTTCCGGTGCCGGGCAGATACTCAATTGGAGATATGGCAGGCGACATTGAAGGACTCGCAAACCACTTGAACCTCAACGATCCCTCAAAGGGCTTCCATATTGTTGGTCTGAGCAAAGGAGGTCCAGTCGCCTACACGGTCGCTGCACGTATGCCCCAGCATGTCAAAAGCCTGTCGCTTCTGTATACGTCTCCCGGCGTGAGTCCTGAGCTCCCAATCAAAGGAGGACTTGATCTCGGATTCCAACCTATGCTGGCCGGCTTCGGAGATCAGAGGGAAATGGCCATCAAAAACGGAATGGCCGTTTATGACGCACTCACAACGCAGCCTGATGCGGAAGAGAGAAAGGAGGTGGAGAAGGCGGTGAGGCGTCTGGTGGAACGGGATATCAAAGGTGGCACATTGTACAGCAAAGCTCCGAATCACGGCGCCGCGTCGTACGAAAAAGATGGCTGGCCAAGGGTTGACACGCTCAAGATGATCAAATGTCCGACCACGGTTGTGCAAGCAGGCAAGGATCAGATCTTTGGGGAGATTCACGGAGAAGCCTTGGCGAAAGCGATACCCGGTAATGTTGAGTATGTGCTTTGGGATGATGTTGGGCATGAGATGCCACGACGCATCTGGAGCAGAATGGCCAAGGTGCTGCAGAAGAATTGGGACAGGGGCCAAAGCGCGGACCATGTTGGCGCCTGATGCGGAATAAAGTGATAGGTTACTGGAGAAGATGAGCTTGTTGTGTTACTGTCCAATGAGGGGCGAAGTGAAACAGGACGACCAACAGACCTTAATATTGTTCTTTTTGTCCGATGCCCCTGTCTATGCGCCCACCAACAGAACAATCAAGCCGCCATCTAATAGTTGTGAGACAAAACCACCGTTCATAGAGCAATCGGCCATATTTCCATGACAATAACTAATTCCTCCAGTCGAAACACACAAATCAGTGATGGGCACTCCACATGATGCGGTCAGTTATTGTGGCCTGTCCAACATCTAATGCAGCCAAGTGCCCGGAAACCGTGATGATTCACGGGCTATGAATCATAATCCTGGATATTCATCCGTTTTCGTTTGAGTTTGTCAGTGTCTCGAAAGTAGTATAAAGGAGGGCGACAGGAACCTTCTCAACCAAAGTGAACCATATTACTCAACATATCTCCAGCAACTTTCGTCAACCGCAGAATTCCTCAATATGTTGTTCAGTATTATATACGCCGGGCTTCTACTGCCCATTGTTGCAGCCAAGGTGTCATATGATGGCTGGAAAGCCTTCTCCATCACTGCTCGCCCGTCCGACAAAGACATCCTTAGCCTTCTCAAAAGCATCGATCACGTCTCTTTGAGCTGCGGGCAAAATCACGACGTTTTTGAGGTCGCCATTCCTCCTGGAAAGCTCGATGCCTTTAAGCATCTTGGCCTGAAAACCGCCGTTGTCAGCGATAACATGGGCGCCGAGATCGCCCAAGAGGGAAGCTTTGGACTCTATCAAGGTCATTAATCTCAGTGATCTTGTCAATTCTACTTACTGATGGTTGGTAGCTACCGCCAAACGTCCCGGTGCTAATGCAAAGCTACCCGATAAATCTTACTTCAAGTCCTACCATAGCTTCGAGCAGCACCTACAGTTTCTGTCCGATTTACAAGCCTCGTTCCCCAAGAACTCGGAGGTTTTCACAGCCGGTATGACTGTACAGAACAGAGAGATCCAAGGTATTCACCTCTGGGGCAAAGGCGATAAGGGAAGGAACCCTGCCATCGTTTGGCATGCGAACTCTCACGCACGCGAGTGGATCAGCGGAATGGTAGGAAACGTCCAACTCAGTAGAGAGTTGTAGTATTCTAACGCTTTTCGCAGACCGTTGAGTACATGGCGTGGAAGCTTGTCCAAGGCTACCAGAATAAAGATCGGCTTGTTCGAGATACACTCAACAACTACGACTTCTACATCATTCCGATCGCGAACCCTGACGGTGAGTCTTCAAACGTCTCTTTGAAACGTGGAACACGAATGCTGACTGCTTCATAGGCTTCGTTTATACTATAACTGACGACCGGTTGTGGCGAAAGAACCGCCAGAAGCGAGCTGGTCAGAAATGCATAGGCACCGATCTCAACCGAAACTGGCCTCATGAGTGGGATATCCCCGGCGGTTCCTCCACTGATACTTGTAACGAGACATATCGCGGCATGAAGGCTGGCGATACTCCCGAAAACAAAGCTCTCGTCAAGCATACGAAATCAGTTGCGCAGAAGAATGGCATAAAGTCTTACATCGACTTTCACTCTTTCAGCCAGTTGATCCTCCTTCCGTACGGCTACACTTGCGACACCAACATCACCGATATCAAGGAACAGATGGAACTCGCTGGCGGCGTTGCAGACGCTATCAAACAGGTCCACGACTTGAATTTCTACTACGGCCCAACTTGTCAGACCATCTATCAGACTTCGGGTGGAAGCAGTGACTGGGTTTATGATGTTGCTGGAGCAGAGCTTGCTTGGGGTATGGAGCTTCGGCCCCAGAGGCTGAGGGGCAATGGGTTTGTTCTTCCACCGAAGCAGATTGTTGAGTCTGGTGAGGAGATCTGGGCTGGAATGAGGTATCTCTTTGAGAACTTCTGAACAGACAAGCTTGGAGACAAGCCCCAGGGCTTTCAACGGTAGTGCAGATAGAAAGCAGTCAAATTGCTACGAGGTTGGGACTAGTTACACCATGATCGATTCCTGACTTCACGAGTAAAGTCTCAGATAGTGACTGAATGCTATCTCGATTAGAACAATTTCTCACAGATATAATTAGGGGGTGATTCAACAGAAGACATGAGCATTGTGTCGTGTGCTGGTCAAGAACTCTAATAAATGCTTTGTCATCAAGCAAATCGGTGAGATGGCCGAGTTGGTTATGGCGCCAGGTTAAGGTCAACCTTAACACCAATTCCTGGTGGAGCAATCCTCCTGGGTTCGAGTCCCAGTCTCATCAAGTTCTTCTTTTTGCATCTCATTATTTTTGTACACGATTCCTACTCTCAAGAAACACGGACTGGTCGCAGTGGTTGTTCCCCTCGACTCCGTCTCCAGTTGTTTGAAACTTGAACAAGATCATTGCACTCTCCGATTAACCATGACCATTTTGCCAGAAAGCTTGGAGTAACTTCCCAGCTCTCACTGAGATGCGGCTCGCCCCATAAGATCATTCCAGCATTTTCCTTTGGTTGATATCCTCCTTCTAGTTTGCTGGGTGGCGGTGTGACGCACCTGGGTGACGGAACAGCCGGAGGGTGTATGTACACGAAATCACCGACCAAATCCTCCAGAAATTGTATGTGATCATATGTGAGTTGCTTCCGAATGAGATTATCTCTGAGCCCTGGAAACGGGAAGATATCGATCCAGCAAGGATGTGGCAAGGTCATCTGAATCTGAGTTGGCTCAAGGCGAGTTGGTAGTGGTAGATATTCTCGGTCAATAGGTCGAACGATAGAGATGCCGCAGTATGTCTTTGACTGAGGTTCTAGTGTTGGGAAGTCGAATTCTATGATGAACTCTGCAAACAGCCTCATCATTTTCTTGTTGGTCATCATGCCTCGGCAAACATTGAAGCTGATGAGGTGAAGAAGGCGATGGTCAACAGAGATGACTACGCCCGAGTTGGAGCTAGATTGCCTTGCTATGAAAAGTTGCTGCGATGGCGGCTCTTCTTCTCCTCTGGACCGCGCCATATTCCGGGTTGAAGAAGTCTTGGGTTCTTCTTCACTGTTTGCGTCGGTACCGATCCTCCAGCGGTCAACTCGATAAGGTCGTTTGCCTGGCCCATTCCTATCCTCGTTCTCTCTTCTCAAGCGTTCCCCTATGATGACGTTCAGTACCAATGCAACTCATCGGAGATAAGGTTTCATACTCCGTGCTCTTTGATTCAGTCGGTTCTGTGCCCGCTTACGAGCCTTGCGCTCCTGATCATTGTCGGCAGTCTCCATTGCTCCTGTCTAAAGGTTTAATGTGGGGATGAGACGTTTAAAGTTGCGATACCAAGTAAGGAAAAAGAAGTCATCCATGACACTGAGATATATGCCAGTCTCATAGAGGAAAAAGACGTCAGCCAGCTGACAAAGGGTTGAACTCCGCCTAACCCCCAAACTCCGACGCTAAGCCCAATCAGGTAGAAACTGTCACCCATGATGCATCATGATCGCAGCTAGCGGTCCGGAATTAAGCGGCAGTGCTGAAAGCCAAAAGCTTGTCGTTGTCGTGCGTGCATCACTTGTGAAACTGAGTGGTTTGATTGGAGCTTCGGAGTCTAAGTCCTGTAAGTTTAGTCGCAAGATCCAACGTTGTTGGAACATGAGGTGACGGAATCAAGTATATAAGTCAACCTTTTGTCCACGAACTTGAGGAATCAAAACTCCCACAAGCTCTTTTCCCATCACAACACTCATCTCTCCATATCATTATCTCATATTCCAACTTAATATGTCTCGATACTCTGCTGCACATGAAAACCCGCAGGGTCCTGGCGACGCCAGACCTACTGCCCTCCAAATCATCGAAGATGAGGGCGTAGAAGGCAAGCTCAAGGGCAAAGTCATCGTCATCACCGGAACTTCTTCTGGTATTGGCATTGAGACCGCCAGAGCCCTTGCGAAAACTGGAGCCAAGTTGTTCTTGACTGCAAGAAACCTCGACAAGGCGAAGAAGGCCTGCGGAGAATTCTTCGATGCCAGTCAAATGGAGTTCATCGAGCTCGACCTGACTTCCTTCGACAGTGTTCGTGCTGCTGCCAAGAACATCTTAGATAAAACCGACAAGATCAACATTCTGGTCGAGAATGCCGGTGTCATGGCTTTCCCAGAACTAGAGTTCACGAAGGACGGCCATGAGATGCAGTTCGGAGTCAACTATCTCGCACATTTCTTGTTCTTCGAGCTTCTCAAGCCAGCCTTGCTCGCGGCCGTGACTCCCGAGCTCAACTCCCGAGTCGTTGTTCTTGCTTCATCAGCACACCAACGTAGCGGGATCAACGACTCTGACAACTATAACTTCCAGAAGGGCGGTTACGAACCATGGGTCTCCTATGGTCAATCCAAGACGGCTGATATCTACCTCGCCAATGAGATAGACCGTCGATACGGTGCTCAAGGCTTACACGCGACAAGTGTTCACCCCGGAGGCATCTTGACCGAGCTTTCAAGATATATTCCCCCGGAGCACCTACAGGCTCTTGCTAGTAGCGACACGGCTAAGAAGATGATAAAGAGCCCCGAGCAGGGCGCTGCGACGACAGTCTGGGCGGCTATCGGTAAGCAGTGGGAAAACGCTGGAGGAAGATATCTGGAGAACTGTGAGGAGGCGCCTCCAGCGAAGCAGATTGATCCTCACTTCGGCAAAGGGTATGCGCCACATGCATATGACCCAGAGCGCGAGGCTCGACTTTGGGAGGACGCGCTCAAGATTGTTGGCTTGGCTTGAGGGTTAGGCGATGGCCACGAGAGTACGGAGTAGATAGTAGAGCCAATTCAACTCGATGTTGATCATTTCCAGACCGCCATCGTGATCGCCTGTGCTACCAATTACCCCGTTCCATGGGGCGGGCTGTTGCTACAGAAAATGTCGGGGATTGGTCCTGCAATACCTCTGTACGTAAAACGAAATGTGCTGTAGCGCGTGAAGGGGCGCCAATAGGTGCGCACCTGGATGCGCACGTAAGTGTCACGTGTTGCGCACCCGGTGCGTCTGTAAGGGAGTTATGTAAGCCCAACACCCTTGTATGCCAGCCAGCCTATTGTATTTTATTGTATTGCTTCTAATCTCTAGATGACGAACTGCTCTGCTATACAGATTTTTTCTCACGGTGCCATAATTGGGATATAAGTAATGTAGGCGTTAATAATAATCTAAGCAGTAACTATGATACAGTCTTCAGCCAGTTTATCGTTCGAGTACAGAGCTTGTTGGTCGATCATGTCCTGCTCAACCCTCTTCCAAATCTCCTTCATGCCTGTTCGCCTGTTCGCCAGAGGGTTGTCGCCCATCTCCTGGGCGACTTGCCTCTCCACACGTTCATCTTCTACCCTGGTCCAATCCAAGTACGCCATCATCTCCTCCTTAGTCCACTCCCGTCCAGGTATCGTTGATGTGCATCGCTTACCCATCTGCTTATAATCCAAACACCAGCTGTAACTTGTCTTATCGTAGCGTTGAGGGAGGCCCATTGCCTTTCGATATTCCTGGTTAGTCTTTAAGCTACCTCGAGGCAGCTTGTTATACCATGCCATCCGTGCTGCAATATATCGATCATATATAGCACGAGGGTCATCATAGCGTATGTCTGGCCCAGACGCTGGTACCGATGGCGGCATATCTGGTGGTGGAGGTACATCCGCTGATGAGGATGGCAGTGCTATTATATCTGGCGGGGACGGCACCATCTCTTGATCACATAGTGCCGCTGGCGGCGCTACCTGCTGCTGTGGCAAAATTGAGCATAAGGATGGATCGGGAACTGGCTGTTGAGCCGAACTTGGTGTAGTCGATGGCGGCAGCGTATTTGGGGGCGCTGTAGAAGCTGAGGGAGATACAAGATGCGCATATCGCAATGGGCATGCCTTTGAGCTCATCCTGTGGCCCTGTGTATGACATCTTGAACATTTGGGGTTGGCTCTCGTCTGTGATGCTTGTTCGACGATCTCAAATGCACATGGCTCGCGCTGAGTGCTAGTCTTCGGCAATGTTGACGTAGCTGGCACCTGATCGAACTGACGGCGGGGCTCTATGAGCAATTGAGGGTTTCCTTCTCGTTGAAGATGCCAATGCGTATGGAAGTGGTGTAGTTGAAGCGGCTGGGCTTGTTGTAGAAGAGGCTCAATTGTGTGAGCGCAAGGGAGCCCAAGCGTTGCTGAGAAGACTCCTGTGCAGGCAGGGAGTCTGTCCTGTTGGAGCCGCTTTCTCTGCGCCTCAACCTTCCGCAATGCCTCGTGAGATACCCAGCCTCGTATGATGCTGTATAGACTCCCTGAGAGTTCTATGGGTGTTCGGATTTGCTGCTTCGCCTGGTTTGCTCGGAGCTCAGCTACTTGGTTAAGTATCGCCAGCTTGATAGCCCTCCAGGCCTCAAAGAGATCTAGCTGGGAAGTATCAAGGTACACCTTGATGAGCTGATGAATACCCTCGCCTCGAGATGTAACCACATTCTCAAAGTGAAGATACCGATCAACCCAAGCTTTCACGAGCTTTGTTTTGTAGAGGTCAAGCCATGTTTCGATGATGTAGGCGACCTCCCGGGCGTGAGCTGAAGCATAGCGCTCTTTGAGCTGCTGAAGCCTGTCTTCAAATGTCTCCTCATTTGCCGATGCCACGAGCTCATGCCATCTTCCGTAGAAGTCCTTCCACTCTTGGTGGCCTTGAGGCTTTTGAGCCGCATCGTTATGACGCATAAAGCTTGGCTGGCAGTAACGCAGGACTGCCTTGTTGGCATGCCAAAGGCATAGAAGCGATACTGCAGCCGGGAAACAATGAGATACCGCATTCATGCAGGCCAGACAGCGGTCTGTAAGGATCACAGATGGCAGCCTTGCGCTACAGGCTTCGTACATTGAACGTAGCCGATCTAACGCCCAGATGTAGTCCTTCTCCTCCTCGCCGCTGAGGAAGGCGAAGGCGATGCAGAATGATCGTTGACAGGCATCAACACCGACGATATCGAGAAGAGGCATCCTATACTTGTTTGTCTTATATGTGCAGTCCAATATAAGTATATCCGGGTATGACTTAAGGTATGTTAGCGACTCTGGGTGGGCAAACAACACAGCTGTAACCCGACCATCCTCGTCGAAGCGTATTCGACTCCAGAAACCCTCAGCCTCAAGCTCATTAGCAAGAGCTTGGATTGTGCTCTGGCCCTTCTTCTGGTCTCGTTTGCCTTGTGCAATGCAGTTGTAGATGTCTTGCTGGGTGGCATGAGACTCTGTGTTCTGACGTAGGTAGGACCTGATCTCTTTCGGTGCTACACCAGCGTTTGCAAGGTTGTTAATAGTTGACCTATCTGCATTGGATAGTTGACGATGGACTGGATGTGCAGACATGCTTGTGCTTGGCTCGTGGTTGTGATGGGCAAACTCGCTGCCAGGACGGTGTGTAAGGCGCCACGTTGTCTTATCCAAGGCCTCCTTCGCAAGGACTGAGAATTGACACCCTGTACGCCGTGTTGTAGTTGACCGTTGCCGTACGCCCGAGGCCTTTGGAGGTGCTCCTCCACGGTCACAGCTGAAGAAAACAATTCGTCTGCCGCTCTCTGTTTTCTTCGACTTCCCAGTGACAAACGCATAGCCCCTGGGAGCTGCCCATGCATTGATCGCGGCGTGTAGGGCTTCCCGAGAGCCATACTCGCGTTCAGGAGGCAGGCAGTCATCAGAAAATTGACGAGTAGCTGTAACTGGATTCATTCTAGGAGAGATGATTTGAGTAGATCGTTGCGCGGCGAAGTGAGGCTCTTTATCAACGGGAAAGGGGTAGCTACAAGGGTGTTGGGCTTACATAACTCCCTTACAGACGCACCGGGTGCGCAACACGTGACACTTACGTGCGCATCCAGGTGCGCACCTATTGACGCCCCGCGTGAAGCCATGTCTTAGCTAATATGCACAGTGCTCGTTTGGTTAATCAGCCAGCCACCTGAAAGTCAGCTCTCAGGCAACCAAAAAACGACCGTCGAATCCCTGTAAGAATGGCTGGTTGTTGCGCTGAGGATCCGACAAATGGTACTCGTTGTTCTGCTAAAAGTTCCATGCATGGGAAGCAATCAACTAATTCACAAGGCTTACCGCCTAGCAACGCACTAAATCGCGGAGAGGTTGCTGTCTCACTCAGGTCTGGAACAAAACACGGCAGCGAGATTCGATAGTGCATCTTTAGGTCATCTTCCATCAACGCGCAAAAGCTCAACGAGCGTCAAAATTACATGGGGCATGAGTTCGACCCTCAATCTGACCGCGACAGCTTCTTTCATGTGCTTTTCAATTACTCAAGGTCAGGTCATTACGTGTCCTAATTATTTTGTTGAGGCCATGTGAATCTGGGCATCTGTATCACTCACTGCCAATCTAGCTCATTTGCCGGCATTCCTGCATTAGCCCACTGTATCCTTGCACCAAAGGAGGGGAGAGTAAGACATTGTGCTCAGCTCGGATGCGCCGTCTGAGGTCATCGGAGTAACAGCGGAGTCATCATGCAGATCTCAGCTCGTCAACAGAGACACAATATCAATAGATTCACATGCGCTCTTGGCTAAGACACGGCTCATATGTATAAGAAGATGCCTCTGTCCTTTGTTCTTGAGGGCAGCAGCTCGTATCCAAGTCCATATTCCCTGACGCGATAGCAAACTTGATCCAAAATGCTTCCCTCTTTTCTACTCACATCGCTGCTGTGCCTCTCCACAGTCTCAGCTCTGCCCAACCCAATTATCGCTGAGAGAGCAGCCTGCGATTGTACCGGCACTCGCGACGGTGGATCCAGCTCCAAAGATTACATCTGCCGTGATGCTCGGCTCGGCCCTACGAAGCTTCCAAAGAAGCTCCCGCTGAGCGCAACCGTGGAGAGCTACAACCGCTTCGGTGGCCTTACACCAATTCAATTCCTCCAGACATGGACAGACGAGAAGGGCAACTACAAATACCCTCCGCAGAATGGCTTCCAGCTTGACGCGAATGGCAATGCCATCAATGGCAGCATGGTTCTCCAGGTCGGAACTCTCGTAGATCGATTTGGAAGCGAATACGGTAAGTCGCGTCGCCTCAATCCAACAGCACAGTCTAACAGCATTTTAGGATCATACGTCTCTGCTGCCTCTGCTCCCTACTCGCAAAGAGCTCTCCCTCCTTCAAACTTGGCTACAAACCCCGATACTCCAGACTTCCCGTACAACTACCACGTCTATCGGGTCATCAAGCCTCTTACAGTGGTCGGAGGACCTATCGCGCCTTGGTTTGGCCAGCCCGGTCTCGGAGCGCAGTTCTTCACTGGCGAAACTGGTAATGTCAAGTTTTTGATTGAGCAAAACTATTTGCAGAAGGAGGATCCATCAGCTCTTGTTTACAAGTCTGATGGTTGTGCATGATTATATGGGGTTTGATTGAGGCGGATTTCATGTAATGATCTCACGATGAACGACTTATGGATATGTCAGTCCATTCGAGTAGATAATGTCAACCGGGAATAATACTGTCGCTCCTGAGTGCTCCATTCATTTGAAGTCGGCATGCGATAAAATAAGCGATGTGATATTGCATTCAGCCATGATGTCTTCAATCGAGGTCGGCCAAGGCATCGAGGGAAATATACTTCAAGAAATCAATACTTTTCCGGATAACAAGTTAGTTTTGTAAGCATTTTGATCATCGCAGACATTTTCGTGCTTGAACCAGGCGGTCATATGGCAACTGAATATGCAACCCAGAACTTGGAGGCTCTTGGTGCAGCAAATCGCGGCCCGGATATATGCAGCCTGTCTGATGGGGAACACACTCTTGACAGAGAATGTGACGTGGGACGAAACGATCTGTGATATGGCGAGGCTCGCCCACGTGTCCCGTCCCAGTTTTGACGCTCAGCGGCGTAGAACTTTCTGATGCGACCCGAAGAGGCGCGGCAAATGATGCAGTCAATTGGTGCATCTTCAACCCCTCCAGAAATATCTTCGCGCTGCCTCGAACTCTGTCAATTGTGGCAGGCAACGGTTGAGGCACTGGGAGACTTTCGTCTACTGGTCAATGATGCTGTGATACTTTCGCTTCGACCAAGCGAAATGAATCTCCCAGCCACCGCATTTTCAACCACGAATACCTCAGGTCTCAAACCATATTCTGCCAAACCTTCGTTTTCACCGCCCCAGTCTTCAGTATAAATTTCTCATCGAGCCCGCCCAAGCTACGCTTCTCTTCTTCTTTTCTCCTTAGCTCTCTTTGCCTTTTGGCTTAGATCAAGTGTAGTATCTGTTCTTTTCAGTTTAATCTCTGAAAGATGTCTATGGACATCAATCGTGATTATTCCTATTTTTGGCCAGCGGATGGCTTCCTCTATGCTTGCATATGATCCCGTCCACAGTGTCCCTAGTATTACACTGCCTCTAGGTGACGCGAACGCGCGCTTGTTGAGTTCCATCCCTTTTCATTACTTTCTTGGGCTTGCCTGAGTGGTGAAGAAGAGTGTAAATCGTAAATGAATGTGACGCAAAAGCGCGTTGAAACGCGCATGTTTGACTCTCGTCGCGCTTTGTTCGTTTCTCAGTGATCCGATATTCATGATTGGTCATTCGCCATATAGCCATTGTGAATTTTGATGTGAATAATAATATGACGATGAGCTCCGATGTACACCATTCTCTGAAGGGAGCTCGCTGCCCGTGAATCAATTTGTTATTTGCCTATGAAATACACGTGGAATATTTTAATTTGCGTGAACGACCTGTTAGGTTGCGTCTGTCATGATGTCTTTAGGCTTTATTGTAAATTGGTTGAATCACGTTTTGCATACCGCTGATAAACATTTCGCGGCGTGAATTATCTTTCACACAGCTTCGCGACGCCATTAAAAAGAGACATTTAGCTCTGAGATCATTGAAGCCTAACGGCATATGAAACCACACTCATCCTTTAAGCCTTTTCTCTTATTTACAGCATTAAAGAGCATATTTAGGGTAAGGGATTTAGCCTGGCAGCGAGAGTCACATCAGGAGATTCCCGGGTAATTTCCTGTCAATCAAAGTTGCACACATCACGTGCGCTCTGGACCATACAGACCCAAAATTTTCTTTGCGCAAACAGGGGGCCAAGAGTTGTTATTCACCATCAGCAAAAAGAGAATTTTACATACAACAGCGGGGATTCGCTGGTCGTCACCGACCCAACTACTAATCCGCCGGTTAGTGGCTTGACTATGGGAGAGCGGACGGGATCCCGTATTTTCCACTACCTTTGGTCGTATGTGCTTGGTAGACCGGCTACTGCAGCTCATAAAAACAGCAGTTTGCCTACTGGTATTGTGCATCAGAAGACCTTTGTCAGCACCTCAGTTTGTGCTGGAAACATGTCAGGAACTTTAATTTTGAAATCGTAGATCTAGAGACGTCAGCGTGTTGAAGAGCCTGAAACCAAAACGCGCATAAGCGCCAACAGCTGTCTACATCAGACGATTCACCACCATATCACTGGGCCATCTCGCTTCAAACTTCCATCGACATGACATCCCGTCCATCCAAGCGAGCAGAAGCAAAGAATGCTTGGGAATGTAAACACCGGGCCGCGTAACCTTGTTTCTTGAAACAGGGCCACGGGAAAACTCGTCCATCTTGGTCAAAGCTTGCATCCATCTCCACCGTGACACGATTCATACCACGATGACATCTTGATCCATGGCTATTGCGATCGAGCGGTTCGCATCTTCCCGTTTCCCTGCTCATCCCAATGCAGTAATAAGCACTCGACCTCTCCGGCTTGGTATTCATAGCAAGTCATCTGAACTCGGCCGTGCCGCAAATATTCTCCTATCTATAGTTATCGTGATGATTGCATGCTGCATTGTCATTATATGCTTAACCAACCTTCCGGGAAGCTATTTTAGTGCGGTGCGATCAGCAGGAATTAAACCGGGACGTTTCCCTCTGATAGATGAAAAACCCGTGAAACAGGACGAATTAAAAGACTAGTTTTCCACGAATAAATCTCTAAATACGCGTTTCGCCCATTGTTTTCGCATACTGTCACTAATAAATCTGAGGCGGCTATGGAGACACAGTACCCATCCAATCTGTTTCAGGCAAGATCTCGCCAAGACGTTGCTTTAGACAGGCGGATAATCGGGCTCACGTTCCGATTTTTCTTGGTCATTTTTTGTTCCTGAAACGTGACACAGCGAATCGACAGGCGGCTCTTCTGTCCGGTGGCCGAAAAGACGCAATGGATCTGATGCTACACTGCAGACCGAAATAATGCCAGGCGTTACGCCAGCTCTTAAGGCGAGACGCTTGGCTACTACCCCCTTTAATATCGGTCCTCTTGATGTGGCTGTCGATGACGATCATAGCTCCCTTTGGGAAACACGGACGCTGATACTCCTTTCGATAGGGCACGAATTCGTCTAGTTCCAGTTTTATCTCCGTCGACCAAAAGGGTCACCTTGTTTCGTGTATAGACTCACAGGAATAGATGCTCCATGTAGGTAGTATAGATCAGATGGCTATATAAACGTGAGAGAGTCTTGCCGAGATGTTTCCAAATCAGCCTCCCAGCAAGCTTCTCTTCACTTCTCACCAATCGACCTTTACCCAACAAGCCTTCTTGTCTTTAACAGTTTCTAAACCGCAAACATGCACTGCAACCTCTCTCTCGGTGTCGTGGCTGCTCTCCTCGCTGGAGCCAACGCCCACGGTCACGTCGCAAAGGTCATTGCCGGTGGCAAGGAGTACACCGGTGGTATTCCCCACGGTGCTCCCTCTGACGCTGTCGGCTGGGCCGCTGGCAACCAGGACAACGGCTTCGTTTCACCCGATGCCTTCAAGTCCGCCGATATCATCTGCCACAAGAGCGCTAAGCCCGTCTCCAACGCCGTCGTTGTTGCCGCTGGTGATGTTGTCACTCTGAAGTGGGACACCTGGCCCGAGTCTCACCACGGCCCCGTCACTGAGTACCTCGCTCCCGTCAGCGGTGACTTTGCCAGCATCAACAAGCAGAGCCTCCGATGGGTCAAGGTCGCTCAGAAGGGTCTCAAGTCTGGCAGTAACCCCGGTGACTGGGCCTCCGACGATCTCATCCGCGATGGCTTCTCATGGAAGTTCACCGTCCCCAAGAACCTCAAGGCCGGTAAATACGTTCTCCGACACGAGATCATCGGTCTTCACTCTGCTGGCCAGGCCAACGGTGCTCAGGCCTACCCCCAGTGCATCAACCTCGAGGTTACTGGCAGTGGCGGCCAGGCTATCAGCGGTGGTGGCGACTTCACTACCTTCTACACTCCCACCGACCCTGGTATCCTCTTCAACCTCTACCAGTCTTTCTCTTCCTACCCCATTCCCGGCCCTGCTGTGCGAACTATCTAAGACGATTCCGAGGTGGTGCAGACAAGTGGTTTCTAGTCCCAGGTCGAGCTTGGGACCAAAGAGCTAGGCAAAGGGCATGCCTTAGGCTCTGATATTCATTGGTTGCCGCTAGTCGGTTCACGTTTTCACAAGCAGCAGAGCTGTGTTGTTCATGTATCTACATTTATGACCCGTACAAAGTTACCCTATGCAATGAACATATTGAATTCAAGCAAGAAAGCCTCCCCTCAGGTGATTCATGTAATACGATTGATGTCAACGAGCTAACCTGTCAAGTCTAAACTCGCATCGTAATGTTTCATGCGCTAAAAAAAAGTTCCCGTTGGCGCTTAAAACTCTGTCCATTTTAAGAATTTCAGGCTAAAATCAGAGCTTATTGCCAGCATGTAACATAATGACTATCTGCATATGCAATGCAACCCTGAGTATGGGCTGACTTGCAGTCGGGAACACCGATGCAACATGTTTGCAAGAATTGCTGTCCGAACTTGGAGCCAAGTGCGTGCATAATGAGCGAGAAAAGCTGCGGCATTATGCTAAGTTTATTTCTGAAAGCCGGAAAGAGTTTCACTGAGATACGGCATCTATTTCCGGAACATGAGCATGCCTTTCTGTTGGGTCTCAAGTCCCAGTGCAGTATTGATTTACCCAAACATCGCAATCATTTATTGCACATGCAGCTCTGAGGTCATAGGAAAACTATTTCCCCTTGTGATCTCCGATATCTAGGAATCCTTGTTCTAGGTAAAATTCAGTGGTGCTGTTAATAATGCCTGCAAAGGCACCCACTGCGTTCTCGCCGACTTTCATGTCATGCCCCTTTTCTCGATAAATGTAAGCACCTATTCTCAAAGATACTTCGACGGTTTCGTTTTCATAATCCCTAAGCATCTATTTGGAAAGGAACTGGTGACTTCAGTGGCATTTCGCTGTCACGCAGCTCTTGGCTGCTTTGTTGCGGACATGTGCATGGTGAATGAGCGAAGAACAACTATGCAACATCGAACGTATGACAGCTCGGCCCGGGTCACATCTTTAAATGAGATAGTGAACGTTGCACGTGACTGGTTCAGGACACCTACCTTTATAATCCCAAAGAACTCTCTATATCATCGGCGAAGAGTGGTGTAGTGGTATCTACCTACAACCTATAAACCTTCTAAAATCCGAGCCTAAAATCCTAAAACTCTCATCCCTACTCCACTCTTCGCTTTTTGAAGGTCACAAGTTCGAGGTTACCATCGACAGTTCTTTTTTTGATCTTTTAGACCACATAGCATATGCTTTGATCCGAAGTATTGCTGTCGATTAACCCACGATGCATAACTGCCACAATGATGAATGGAGGCAATTCCTGACGTAGCAAGTCATATCCTTATGTAGAATAGTTCAGAGTAAATTCATAGCGCAAGATATGTATAGACAGACTGCCGTTACCCTTAGGTGGCTTAGTATGCGTATACAAAGAGGAGGCGAGGCGGGTATCTATCGCTTAGATGGTAATAGTGATATTGTCTACAAACGAATCATCATGACTCATACCAGTTAATTCAACATTGAAAAAAGGCTTGGGTTATTATTCCAGGGAGTTATAATTGATGGTAGGTTGTATGTGCTGTCAAGCAACGGATGATGTTGTGAAATAGCTATAGCGTAATCCCTGCGTAACCACTGACACAATATCCCAGCACCACTGCCTATGACGAACATAATTGGTGCCGTGAAATATGTATTGTCCTAGGTATGAGATTGAATTCACCAGCCTCGATTCGCTGGTGGTAACTGTACCAGTAGTTTTGTTCAGAGAGACTCTTTAGTAGCTTCTATCGTTGATGGACCCCCCTTTTGTATCATATTGAAATGAAAGCAATAAAGAAGAAATGAACAATGGTACGTGTCTTACATCGAATAACGGCCATGAGCCTCCGCTCAAGTCTGAACTTCCGCCTAAGCTGATCCTTGTCACCGTATATACCAATATGGAACACCCGACGAAGAAAATGAGCGCATAACAGGGGTTTAAGACGCCACTTTCAACGAAAGTAAGAAAAGCCAAGAGATTGAATCTTGCAGGAACTGTTCTCAAAACTCAAATTCCGCAGCCCGGAGCCCATTCTGCTCTAGAGGGTTGAGACGCTGGCTTCCTCGACCAGGCCCGGGACTGATCCGAACTTGGTAGGTCTAAGGTGTACGATACTGATAAAAACATTATAAACGAGAATATATAGCATGAATGTATACACACAGGTCATTAAAAATAGTGTGATTAAACTAATCTAAAACGAGGGCGCTCTTTCAGCATTTTGATGCCCGGGTTTCCCTTGCGCTGGCGGCAACCCCCTAAGCTCTATCGAATTTTCATCGCTAAATGTACTCAAACGCTCGTGGTGCACTCTAACTTCTTCAGTCTTCATCACGCCCCCGGAACTCATAGACATCTTAGTCTGGCTTTGGCTTCCGTCTGAATCGTCCTGGAGATGCTCTTGCGATTCTTGCCATCCTGACATGATGACGACCGAATTTCGACCATAGCGTGAGTTGGGGTTATATCGCTTTGACTGCCGAGCATTTGATGCCCCGGCTGTGTTTCTTGTGTCGACGTCGCGGGGCGTTGTATTGGTCCTGTTACGGTTATAGCTTCGTGAACTTGACTTGAGCTCTCGATACAGCATACGGCTATTTAAATTAGCAAGGCGGCCGCATAAGAGGAAACGGAATTGTAACATACAGAACTGGAATGCAGATGGCCATGATGGAAGCGGCAGGCTCTGTCAAGGTCCAGATCGTGAGGTCGACGCGGTCATAGGTGATGTCCTCACTCTTCATGCTGACGACCAGTACAGCCTTGACTATACCAGTAATTCCAGCGCTTTTAGTATGTTAGTAACTTAATACCGTATGCTGATGGTACTTTGTACTCACATAGCACCTAAACTCATAGCGACAGCAACGCCGAGTCGCTCTCGTCGACGCATGGTCATGCGCATCAGGATGACCCAAGGTAGTAAAGCAAGAACAAAGTCGAGAATCGCGGAGTAATCTGAGAAATGTAAGTCGCCAACCACAATCATTGTTGATATCCAAGGACCTACAAGCAGCGAATAGTTGGAACGTGAGAAGCTTTGACTTGTCCCAGCAAGTTCCAGGCACGTTGTGATTCCAGACCCTCTCGAGAGGCGTGCATTTGGCGAAACCAAAAATCCAGACCAAATTCATCGAGACGTTGATAGTGACGATAATAAAGATGAGGAAGTACTTCATCCATGCGTTGGTGGCAATTCGGTATAACGTGATGGCGAAAGATGTCTTGCTGATTGTCGTAGCCATTATACCAAAAGCAGCTCCCACAATGGTCGTCTTGTTTATTATTATGAGGTTCTCGTCACTAATCGTAGCTGCGTGTCGTCCGAAGCCGAGAGATACGAGATATGTGTTGAGGGAGACAGAAATGGCGAGCGCCACCTATACTCATGACATTCACTGGTCAGAGACAGAATCAAGAGAGGCATTTGTAGATAACTTACCCAAGCCGCGATAAGGCACCAATCATCATGCCATAAACCTTTGCCTCTCCATAATTTGCAGTAAACACGCAGAAACAACAAGATGAGACTCAGCAGGCACAGAGTCCATATTGACACCAGCAATCTGGTTCCTCGTTCATCTTCCATTGTAACGCTCAGAAAACCAGAAGACAAGGGAAACAAAAAAGAAACGAGACGTCAAGACATGCGCGGCAAGCAATGGTGGGAGAGCCAGACGCCGATCCGGATTTCGGGCAGCGAACAGCGGAGATCCTGGGAATAGTGGTCCCTGGGGTTTTATATACAACGCCACAGTGACACTCGGCCCCCCTTGGGATTAACCTTGATCAAAAGGTCCCTTCCGTGGGCAATCGTGTCATCAACATCAGATTCAGTAGGGATTGACAGATATAGCGGCCGAACAGATGGATTCATTACTGGGTCAGCGCTTTGATCGCGCACCCACCAGGATAGGGCTGCAGCGTAGAGATGGTGGCAACAGGAACCTCTGCAGCGCCCCTTTTTCTCCTTGTCGGAGCCGACTTTACGGATACTGGGTTGATCAATGAGAATGACTACAGTGGTCATTGCTAAGTTTGGAATAGTGGACCAGTGCCGCTAGACTGGTGATTTTGGTGCGTTGGTGGCTGAAAGTTCGGAGTAAGGCCCTTCTGCCGTCCACTGATATGTCGGAGAAATTCGTTCCCAGCTCAGATCTAACAAATGCCTGTCTTCAAGAGCCGAGTTTCCCGCGGCCGACGGGGTATAGCATGCGAGGATCAAACACACTGCCAAGCGAGACGGGCATTTATTCGTAGACCCTTTCACCTTATTCATAAACATGGTGAAACGATGTGTGTTGGCTGCTTACTGACTTACCTGCGACATGGGTCCATGCTGATCCGGGTGCAATTCCACGTGTGTACCAAGGAACGACGATGATCTTTTCTTTTCTCGAGAAAAAAAACCAGAATCATGGGACGAACCTCGCATGAACCGTGTTGACAGATCTTACACGTCAGAAAAAGCAAGCAAAAGGACCCGAGCCAGATTTAATTGTCGCTGCTCGGCGATGAGAACCATATCGGATGTAACCCTAGAGGAGCAATGATTTACAGGCCCTTGACGGAAATCATGGCTACAGAGTGGGAACGAGTCCAGTATTTTAATGAACCGCGTATCTTCGCATTGATCAGTGATCTGTCAACGGAA
This sequence comes from Fusarium oxysporum f. sp. lycopersici 4287, assembly GCF_000149955.1. Lineage (NCBI taxonomy): Eukaryota > Fungi > Ascomycota > Sordariomycetes > Hypocreales > Nectriaceae > Fusarium > Fusarium oxysporum. The sequence goes on along the minus strand of NC_030996.1, from coordinate 856,803 downwards.
ATTCATCCCGGAGCTACTAAAGGCTCATTACAACCCACACAATCGTGAGACCTAGAGAAAAGTTCAGCATCCTTCGTCTCTCTAGCTTGCTCACTAACCACCAAACGATCTCACCTAAGGGAAGTTTTTGAGGTACCCGAAGGGAGCCAAGACTCTAAAAATATGGATTTCGTTCACGAATATCCATAGATGGAGCGGGGGATTATCCGGATCCCCCGTATCACTCCATAATAATGGAGCATAATGCCCATAAGCTCTTCCGAATTGACCAAGAGTGACTCCATTTCAGTGTCCGTCTCTTGGGGCCGTCCCTTAATCACGCAACAACCCCTTAGCGAGTGACAGTCCAGCACCGGCTTTTCCCTCTAAGGGGGGCTACGTCCGCCATTTTAGGGCGTTTTGAGCATCTCCTAGCCCTAAGCTTAACTAAGTTGGGATTTGGTTGCGATGTTAGGCGACCCTTTGCCTCTAGAAGCAATCTAAACTTTCTGCCAAGTGCCAACGGCTTTCCTTTCCCGTAAGGCCCGGGGATACCGCCTTCCGGCGCAGGGATTGAAGTCAGTTGGTCCAGCGAGTTCATGCTGGCGAGTGTTTATAATGGAGAATTATTGCAGTAGTCAGTAGATTTACTTGATGGTTAATGGAGCAATCCTTTTTGGGAGATTTGCAACTCAACATGTCAATGACTCGAGATCGGAGCATCATGTGGGGGAGCTGAACCTGATCGCCAACATTTGGTCGGTGTTGGAGAAAGAATATGGAAGGGATCGGCAGACCTACCAAAGCATAATTCCTCCCAGGCAGCGAGATATTCTGTCGTGCCCGCTCTGTAATTCTTTGCGAGCAACAAAGTGGCAGTTCTTTTAGGCGAATGCTGGCTCTTCTTCGGATGCACAATCCCTGGGGCAAGAGAATGTAATTTCACTCAAGTCATGACATGGTAGACCATGTTTTTTGTATGGACAATGCTCCTTTCTCACGGCCCACCATGCCTCGACGTCCGTTGAACTTAAAGACAGCGATCGACATGACAAGCCACTGATGCAAGTTTCTTAAACGAGCTTCCTCATTTTTCTTCCAGACGTTGTCTAGAAGCTCAGCTCCCGATTCTCACTGCACCTTGTCCCTTTGTCAAAACGCTACAAGATGCATTCCTCAAACACACTAAGCCTGCTCTTGGCGGCTTTCTCTGGTTATGCTTCTGCCCTTCCTCATTACCCTGCCCCTCCTGTTCCTGGCGTTCCTGGCGATCATCATCCTCCTGGACCTCCTGGCCCTCGAGGACCTCGAGGACCTCCCAGTCCCCCTTCCCCTCCCTCTCCCTCTGCTCCCGCTCCCGGCCCTCCCCACGTTTCCCCTCCAGGCGTTCCTACTGCTCAAGTCTGCAACGGAACTTACCAGGGCAAGCATGACACCACGTATGATCATGATCTGTTCCTTGGTATGCCCTATGCCCAACCTCCCGTAGGCCCGTTGCGTTTCTCTTCGCCCAAGTCTCTTGATAAGGCCTGGAAGGGACCTCGATCTGCCACTGAGTTCGGATGGATGTGTATTGGTTACGGCTCTGATACCCAGAGCCTCGGTAACCCTGTCAATGAGGACTGCTTGACCATTAACATCGTACGACCTTCTGGTGTCAAGGCCGGAGATGAGCTCCCCGTTGGTCTTTGGGTTCATGGAGGCGTCAGTTCCCGTCCTATATACCCAACGCTATATTATGACTAACAATATGACAGAGCTATACAAACGGCGGTTCCCGAGACCCTAGGTATAACCTGAGCTACATCGTTGATCAATCCGTCAAGGAGGGTAAGCCCATTGTCGCTGCCTCCATCAACTACCGTGTGTCGCAATGGGGTTTCCTCTTCAGCGAAGAGATGCAGAAGCAGAATGCTGGTAACTTGGGCTTCAAGGATCAGCGCCTGGCTATGAGATGGCTTCAGGACAACGTCGCGGCCTTCGGTGGTAGCCCCGACAAGGTCACTATCTGGGGAGAGTCTGCTGGCGCTCGATCCCTGGGTATGCAGCTTGTCGCTTACGAGGGCCAGCACAACAGCCTCTTCCGTGCTGCTGTTCTCGAGTCAGGTAGCCCTGTTGCACTGTTCAATGAGGCTTCTGATTGGCAGGAGTACTATGACGCTCTTGTCAAGAAGACTGGATGCGACTCTGCCTCCGACAACCTCGAGTGTCTTCGTGGCCTTCCTTGGGAGACCCTCAACAACATCTTCAACAACACTACCCCTCTCGACGTCACCGCCCCTACTCTCACTGCTGTTATCGACGGTGACTTCATGACCGCCCAGGCCTCTAAGCTACTTCTGGCTGGCAAGTTCGCTCACGTTCCTCTTCTCATGGGTAACAACTTCGATGAGGGTACTGCCTACGGTAAGAAGGGTATCAACACTACCGAGCAGTTTCAGTCCTGGCTCTCCAGCCTCGGCCTCAGCCAGACTCAGGTCGCTACTGCTACTACTCTGTACCCTGATATCCCTGATGAGGGGATCCCCGCATCTTTCATTGGCCGTCCTACCAACGAGTATGGCTCCCAGTGGAAGCGTGCCGCCGCCTTCGCTGGTGACTTCCAACAGCACGCTGGACGACGTCTCTTGGCCCAGGTCTACTCGGCCTCTTCCATCCCCGTCTTCTCCTACCTCTGGAACGTTTACGTCAATGGCCTTCCCGCCATCCTTGGAGCTACCCACTTCCAGGAGGTTGCTTTCGTCTTCAACAACGTTAAGGGCGTTGGTTACAAGCCCAACCCCTTTGAAGGCAAGCCCGAGACTTTCGTTGAGCTTGCTGACCTCATGAGCAAGATGTGGGTTTCTTTCATGCACGACTTGACCCCCAATACTGTCAAAACTGCTCCCAGCCATGTTACCTGGCCTCAGTACACGCTTGCAGAGCCTCTTAACATTGTCTTCGATGTCAACAAGACTGACCTCAGCTACACTGCTGTCGACAACGTCCGAAAGGAGGAGGTTGCTTTCCTCCTCGACAGTGTCTTTGCTTAAGTTCGTGGCCAGCAGTCAACACGTTGGCTAGCTGTAATGTATAATAGGGTACCATTCTAACATCCTTTCTAGGGACGTATCGGCCAGATGGCCGAAGCCCTTTAAACACTTTGTATATAGCTTTATCTTCCATTCGTATTAGCGAGCATCTAGCCATGACTTGAATAGATCAAAACATCACATAGTCACACAATATGTATCCGTAATCTGCCATGGTTTCTCATTCTAGAGCAACTCATTCGCCCATTCTACGGTCGACGCACTCTCT